>NC_056728.1:22515964-22815964 GCF_019279795.1 Protopterus annectens | reverse complement strand
GCAACATTCTTTGCTGTAAAATTGGGA
The DNA here is from genome assembly GCF_019279795.1 of Protopterus annectens. Classification (NCBI taxonomy): domain Eukaryota; kingdom Metazoa; phylum Chordata; order Ceratodontiformes; family Protopteridae; genus Protopterus; species Protopterus annectens. Next base: position 22,815,937 of record NC_056728.1, on the reverse strand, counting down.
CTATTAAAATTGAATGGCAGGCAGGGGTAAGCTTTATTGGCAGCATATTCGTGCACATCCCTTGAAATCTTCTTTTTCTTAGTGGCTAAAAGTTTAGCCATAGTAGCATCAATGCTAGAAAAAATTCTTGCATAGTCGTATTAATAACGAAAAAACTCAGTGTCTGTTTTGATAGCATGTTCAAGAATTTCAAGTTCACTTTTAAGAACATTTATTTCATGTTTGTAAAAGTTAATAAGTGAAAAAATAAATTCTGACCCTTGTTTGTCAAAAAGAATTAACAGTTCACGATGGAAGGTTGAATTTTCAACAAGACCCACGGGGAAACGCCACTGGCGCAGTCCCTTCGGGATGATTTTCTTGTCAATGCACTCTTGTAGGTAAGCTGTCTCCAATTGCAGCTTCCTACATTTAAACAGTTTGTTATCAAAGTCACCAATTAAGTCTGTTATTGCACTCACCCCAGAATGTGGTTCTTGTGATGTCGTTACATCTATAAACATTACTATTTATAAAAATTATTATTTATAATATTTAAAATGTATTTATTAGGTTCTATTTATATTTCTACTTAGGTTTAATAGCTTAATGTATTACAATACTGTTTATTTTTTGTCTTAGTACTGACCCTGTTTTTGCCAATTTCAATACTTCTTTAAGGACAAGCAGCTTCTAGTATTTTATTTGATAATGAGATAATTGTATATAAAATGGTGTCATAGTTTTTTTCTTGTTGTCTGATGAAGGTGGGACATTGATCGTCTTTCGTTAGGCCTCGTTTCCCCTCCTGGCTGTTGTTAATTTGTAGTAAAAACAGTTAAATAGCATGTTTAAGTAAGAGAGCTTTGCCTTTATCATACTAAAAATAATAAACAGGACTGGAGTACGGTGCGGTACTAAAATAAACAAGTAAATAAATAAATAAGAAATAGAGTACCAAACCAACAAGGCTGGGCTAAAACCAAGTTTAATAACACACACACAGAAAATATAAAGTAAGCACTCTCGTGATTACCACATTGCTTTCCTCGTAGTTTGACCTGTTTAAGTTAGAGGGTCCAGCCTGTTTATATATATATATATATATATATATATATATATATATATAAATCTTTGTCTTGTTTTTTTTGTTTAGTTGTTGGTCTAAAAATGTCTGGCAAAGAATCAAAACCAATGAGCTTCAAGAAGTGTGATAAATGTGGTAAAAAAATGCCACTTAGTGATAAACACACACTTTGTGTTTATTGTCTTGGCGCTGTCCATCTCCAGGAGTCATGCTCCATTTGTCATGCCTTCAGTCATAGAGCACTCCTGGAGAGGAAAAACAAGTTGATCTTGAAAGGTCTTCTAAAAACCCCCTTCTAAGAGGCACTGGAAGAAGGTCCGGGTTCATCCAAACCTGATAAATCTCCCTCTTCTAAAGCTGATAAATCAGACAAATCTGGAATGAGGTCTTCCTCTTCTACTTCATCAGAACCAACACAAAAACATTCCAAGACTATCCTCTTCGGATCCAAGGGCTACTGAATCTGACAAAACTTCATCGGCTTTGACACCTTCCTGCTCCGTGCTGGTTGAGTTTCAATTTAGGAGCCGGTCTCCAACCTTGGAACCGATCTCCCCTACATTGAGATCTCCTATTCTACAAAGGACAAAATCCCCCACCTCCTCGACTCGGTCTTCTAGGAGTCTTTCAGACGATGACATGTATTTGATGATACAGAGGCTTTTATAGACACCGGCGCACGCCAAATTACTGTTGTATCCGACCCCTAGGGCTTCGGATCCTCCAACATCCACGTCCTCTGCTCCATTTCCTCCTCCGATCCAATGCCTGGCTTTGGAGTTTGAAGGTCTGGGGCTGGTCTTAGTGGAACTGTTGGATCCGAGACCCACCACAGGTTACTACGGATCCAACCATGGCTCGGACGTCCTCGGCTTCATTGGAGTTGGATCGGACAGCTGTTGGATCTGACTTTGCCTCTCAGGGCCTCGGCTCGGCTGAGTTTGGCTCCTGCCTCAGTCTCAGGTCTGCCGTCTTTGGTTCTGGGTGGTCCCTTGGCTTCTTTGGATCCAGGAATATCCTCGGATCAGGGACAGGGGGCTTTCAAGGTAATGAGGAGGGTGCTGTCTCCCCAGACAGGTCCACAGTCCTCTCTGGATATTCCTCTCCCTAAAGCTTCAGTGCTTGCTTCTATACCCCTGCATCCACAGGGAAGCAGAGATCCTAGGCCTCAAGATGCCCCACAGGGCACCCCCCACTTTTCTGAAACCTCCCCAGAGTACCCTTCTGAGGTGCAAGAGGAAGTGTTGGACTCCCCAGAGGAGTCTCATCACTTCCAATACAGACCTCAATGTGGCTGAAGAGTCCCTATGGTCACCTCCTGATGATATCTCCTTTGGAGACATCCTGGAAATGCCAAAGCAGAGAGGTGGCTGGAAGTCCACCAATCCTTTGCCAGAGTAGTCCATATACCTGAAGGCTTTCAGATCTCACCCTTCCACCTCTTGGGTGTCTCTGCCTTTCAATGAGCACATGGGCCTAGTTCCTTGAAAGGCGTGGGAGTCCCTAGATTCGATGGAACCTGCTTCTAGAAGGCCAGACAAATTTATTACACCCCCTCTGACAAGGCTTTTCCAAACCAAGGGAGTCCCAGTAGATGCTATAGTTGTGGAGGTGGCCACCAAGAAGGAACTCCGAGACATCATCTTCTGTCTATCCCCCGAACAAGGAGTCTTGGACTATGGATGGGTATGAAAAGTGCACTTTTTCTTCAGCAGCTTTTTCTCTTAGATCGCTGAACTACCTCTCTCATTTTATGAGACTGCAGAATGATCTCATGAAAGAGCTAGGAGAATACCCTCCAAGGTTCAGTAGCTGAAGGGGTTATGGATAAGGTATTCTCTCAGCTCACTACCTTAAATTCAGTAGTTAATGCATCCATGAGGCTCATATCATATGCAGCTGATTTAGCGAGTAGAGCAACTGATTCTGGAATTTCCCTAAGGAGGCATTCTTGAATGGGCTTACGTGATTTCGCGAAACCCTTTGTCTTCTTTTGTAAATGCCCCATTTGATGTCTCGTCCTTGTTCAGGCCTAAGGTAGAAGACACACTCACCAGGTGTGAACAAGAGGGAAAGACTCTGTCTGCCATAGGAGTCCGTTATTCCATGCCTACTAGACCTTATCCCAAAGGTCAGAAAGTAGTGGTAAAATATGGTTGCAGAAATCACAGAGATCTTTTCAGGACACGTGGTGATATTTCTCCCAGAGGCAGAGGAGGAAGTAATAATGGAAGATGCCGACATCATGGCAGAGGGGGTCCGCAAAATCAGGGTGACAGAGAATCTTTCTTTGGTAGGCCCTTTCAGCGCTCCTGAACTGAGGCCTGACTGTTCAGCTCTGGAGGCAGTTGGGGGTCACTTATGTTTGTACCCAGAAGCCTGGCAACAAGTGACAAAAGACAAATGGGTACAAAGCATCATATCCAGAGGTTATACCATCCCTTTTTCCCCTTCCCATCCCAAAGATAAAAAAAGTTCCAGATGTTCCACCCAGTCAAAAGGAACAGGCAACTCTAGAAATTCAAAAGTTGTTAGACAAAAGAGTCATCCAAGAAGTCCCCGCAGACCAAGTAGGATCTATAACTTACTCAAGATTCGATTCTTTTTAGTTCCAAAGAAAATAGGGGACTGGAGACTAATTCTGGATCTCAGTATTCTAAACAAATCAGTAAAAAAGTCCAAGTTCCAGATGATGACACTGCAGTCAATACTGATATTCTTGGGTAAAGACAAATGGATGTGATCTGTAGATCTCCAGGATGTGTACTACCACATAAAAATGGACAGATGATCCAGGAGACATCTGTGCTTTCGGCTGGGAGCCAGTCCCTACCAATTTTGAGCTCTGCCCTTTGGCCTCACTACAGCCCCCAGAGTGTTCACCAAATGTATGGCAGTAGTAGCGGCTCACTTGAGATGTCTAGGATTCCGGGTGTTCCCATAGTTAGACAACTGGATCTTATCTGCCACGACCAGGAATCTGCTAATAAAAGCCAAGGATACAACCTTGCAACTCTGCTCCCACCTAAGGATTACAATAAATTACAAAAAAATCTGCCTTAGTTCCTTCCCAGCATGTGGTATTCATAGGGGCAGAATTAGATGCAACACAAATGACAGCGAGACTTCCACCAGAAAGGATCCAAGTTCTAAGACATCAGGTGATGTACCTTTTAAGAAGGAAAAAGGCCCAGGCAAAGATGGTCCTAAAAGCTCTGGGGATCATGGAAGCAGTGATGGTTTTAATTCCCCTAGCATGTCTGCATTTGAAAATTCTTCAGTGGTTGCTAACTGCCGATCTTTCACAAAATAATCATAACAGAAACCTGCAAGAAGGAACTTTGATGGTGGTTTCACTCCACTCAAGTGACTCTAGGTTGACCTTTTCTTCTCCTCCAACCAGTGGCCACGAACTCCTCTCAGATGGGGGGGCATTATCTGGGAGACGGTCCAAGGCACCTGGCAGGATCACTAGGCCCACTTGCACATCACTGTCCTAGAAATGGGAGCATTTAGCATTGCAAGCATTCCAGGACTCTCTTCCACTGGGAACTATTACAATTGCCCTCATCCCCCCTCCAGGGGAGTCACCAAGGGATGCACTCGTTCACGATTGGCCCCCAGGCCACTTCTACACTTTTCCTCCCTTTCCTGTAATTCTCAAAGTCCTTCAGAAAGCCAGTCCTTTGGGAAGGGACATGATGCTCATTGCTCCATACTGACCTTGACAAATCTGGTTCCCCTTCTTATGGCCTCATCTTCGGGAGGAGCCATGGATTCTGGACCCAGTTTCAGACCTTTTGACTTGTGCATCAGGAAAGCTCCATCCATCCCTTCAGACCCTCAAGCTGACAGCTTGGCTGCTCCAATTCCAACGATGTTTCCAACCCTCTCCTCTTCATTTAAACACAGTATAATCTCTTCTAATAAGGCTTCAATGAGGAAGATGTATAAAAGCAAATGGAAAAGATTCTCCTCATGGGCTACCCATAACCATGTCGATCCCTTTTCTGCTCCCTTTAGTTTCATTCTGGATTTCCACTTTTCAATGACTGTGCAGCTGCAGCTACTTTTAGGGTTCAGCTAGCAGCGATCTCGAATTTTCACTTGGGAGACTCTGGCTCCAACATAATGTCTCATAAACTATGCAAAGTTTTTCTCATGGGTATCTTATTAAGACCACCTATCAGAGACCCTCCAGCACCATGAGACCTACATTTAGTCCTATCCTGCATAGTTTTTCCTCCATTTGAACCAGCATTGTCTTGCAAATTAAAGTTTTTCACCTGGCAAACCATTTTCTCTGCTAGAAGGGTGTCTGAATTGCAAGCCTTGTCCATAAAGCCCCCATATTTGCTTTTCCATAGAGACAGGGTGTTTTTTGTGAACAAACCCCTCTTTTTTATCTAAGGCAGCTTCAAAGTCTAATTTGAACCAAACTATAGAATTACCACTTTTCTTCCCAAATTATGAAAACAAGGCAGAATACATGTTATATCAACTGGATGTACATAGACAGTTATGTTTTTGCCTACATAGAACTGCAAAATTCTGAAAATCTTATCAGTTATTTGTTTCTTTTTCAGATTCAATGAAAGGATCCCCTGTATCTAAAGTTGCACTTTTTAAATGGCTTTCAGATGGTATAATCTTTATCTACAAGTCTCAAAATAAAGAGCTTCCAGAAAAATAAGTTAAGGCCCATTCTACAAGAGCCATTGCAACAACTTCAGCCTTTCTGATTAAGCTACTAGTTGATACCATTTGTGCTGCAGCAACATGGGCTAAACCACATACTTTTATCACTCATTACAAAGTTGATTTGACCTCCAGGAATAGAACCTCTTTTGGATCCATGGTTCTGAGGAATATTCTCCCGTGAGCCACCAAGAATCAATGTGCTGGGGACACTGTCCCAACCTACTAAGAATGAAGGTGAGATAGGACAACCTCACATAAAGAAGTTATGTACTCACCTTAACATTCCATGTGTGTTGTCCATCTTCGCCTTCATTCTTACATCCCACCCTCCTTACCCCCTTCCTTACTTTTACTCCTAGAAGACCGGGTCTATACAAATTTTTCATCTGCCTCTAGAGTCTTCATTTGAATACTAATAACTTTATAATTAGGGCAAACGAGATCTGGAGAAGGTTCTAGTCCATGCTGGGGGTTGGGATATAGCCACGAGCTGGCATAGATCCCTGAGCTTGAAAATAAAGGCCAAGACGAATCCGAGGATCGGATCTGAACCCAGCCTAGTAAGAATGAAGGTGAAGATGGACAACACACATGGAGCGTTATGGTGAGTACATAACTTCTTTTTTTGAAACAAAAATAAGAGATTTATCTTCTGCCCCCCCCCCCCCTGCTTCCCCAAGAGGAATCGGTGTTCCTTGAGATTTTCGGAACTGGCTGAGCTATGACTTGGATAGTCCCCCCAGTGGATGAAGTGATAGACCTCACCACATCCTTTGGGAGATGAGATGGTAGACCTCATCTCCCACCGGGCTTGTAAGAATCCTGATGTCATGGACCCCATCTCGAAATACCTGGACAAGTATCTCATTGTACCAAAAGATAGGGCTCATTGAGTAAGGGTCCTCCTGTGGATGCTATGGTGGTTGCAGCAGCCAGTAGGAAAGAGCTAACAGAACAGAGCTCTACTGTTGGTAATCTAGGGCTTTGGACAGATTTGGGAAGCATGTTTTAGAATCAGCAACCTTTGCCCTCAGGTCTTTGAATTATTTGGCACGTTACTAGATTTCAGAAGGAATCGACCAAGCAGTTCTACAATACTCTTTCCGGGTCCATGTCTGCAGAGGATAAGAAATAGTTTCTTCATAACTGGACACCATCCAGTCTTTATCCAGTGCTACCATGAGATTGACCTCTCATGCCTCAGAGGGAGCTTGTAGAGTGGCGTTTTCAAGCTTAACCGTTTGAAGGCATATCTGGATGCACCTCTGCCACTTTGTGGAGCCTTTCAAATCTGTGTCATCAGTGCCCCTTTTGATGGATCCTTGTTATTCGGCCTTAAGATGAAAGAGACTCGCTTCAGGACGGCGCAAGATGGGAAGACTGCTTCTGCCAGATGAATCTGGTTTTCCACCCCTCAAAGGACTTTTTCCCATAACCAGGGAGTTGGCAAAAAATTGTGGTTTAGAAAGTCTTAAGGTACTTCCCAAGACTGCTATGGAGAAAGATACCCTTGTGGCAGAGGAGGAAATCTAATGGGAGATGCCACCCACGTGACAGAGGTGGCCCACAAAACCAGGGCTTCAGAGCTCATTTCTCAGAGAAGCCCTCTCAGCATCCCTGAAGGGTTACCAGACTGCTGCACTCTGGAGGCAGTTGGGGGACACCTTTGCCTGTACCCATAAGCCTGGACAGCCATTACCAAAGATTCTTGGGTACAGAATATTATATTCAGAGGTTATTACATACTGTTTTCCACTTTTCCTGCAAAAATGCAACAAATGAATTCCCAATGTTCCACCCAGTCAGAGGAAAGTTGCAGCTGTATAAATACAAAAGCTGCTAGAGAAGAAAGTCATCTAACCGGTCCCATCAGACCAACAAGGATCCAGAACTTACTTGAGATTCTTTTTAATGCCAAAAAAGACCAGAGACTAAGACCAGTTTTGTATTGTAGCAATCTAAACCAGTTTGTAAAACACTCAAAAATTGTAGGTGGTCATGGTGCAGTCCATCCTGCCTTTTTTAAGGAAGAGCAATTGGATGTGCGCCATAGATCTTCAGGATGCATACTGTACTATCAAAATACACAGGTGCTCCAGAAGATATCTACACTTCTGTCTGGGAGCCCGTCACTACCAGTTCAGAGCACTGTCCTTTGGTCTCACTTCAGCCAAGAGGGTGTTCACAAAATACATGTGTAGTGGTTGCAGCCCATCAGAGACTGCAGAGATTCTGGGTGTTTCCTTACATAGACGACTGGCTCCTATCTGCTTCTACCAAGATCGCTTGCTCCATCTCTGTTTCCTGCCGGGCATTTTTATAAACCTCTCCAAGTCTTAGCTTTACCCAACACAAACTCTGGAGTTCATCAGTGCCCATCTAAATACCTGGACACAAGTGGCAAGCCTGCCTCAAACAAGATTGCAGACTTTAAAGAAAACAGGCATTACACATCCTTACTCTTCATTCACCAACAGTCAAGTTAATTCTGTGACTACTGGGTTCAGTGTTAGCTTCCATAATGCTGGTCTGTTTGGCAAGCTTTCACATGAGTACTACAGTGGACTCTAGAGGTACAGTGGTCAGTAACATATCAGCCAGTGATGACTCCCATTCGCATAACAAGTGTTGCAGATGACACAGCATGGTGGATGCATGCAGAGGAAGTTTCCTAAGACTGTCCTTTCATTATTCCGTCTGCCAGGACCACAGTACCTATGGATGCCTCCCAATGGGGGTGGGGATGGGGACATTAGTTTGGAAGGACAGTTCAAGGCATGTGGTCCCAGACAGAGACCAGTCTTTACATCAGTGTCTTACAAATGAGAGCAGTCCTATTGGAGTTGCAGTTATTTCAAGATGATTTCCCTCAAGGGATGATTGTAATTCACAGCAACAATATTTTAGTGGTCTGGGACATCAACAGACAAGGGGGAACCAGATCTTACCCACCTTTCAGGAAGGCAGTGAGAGTTTGGCAATTGGTGATCTCTTCCAGCCACTTTCTCATGGCAGCACATATTCTGAAGAAAACCAATGTGCTAGCAGACAAACTGAGCAGGTCCATCTTGCTTCCTCTCAAGTGATCTCAGTCAGAAGCGGAAATGATATTTCACCAATTGGGTCAACCGTGCTGCAACCTCTTTGCTTCTACCCTCAGTGCCATGTGCAGCAGGTACTTTGCCCTGGTCTCTCCAGAAGGGCAGTCAGCAAGAGACTCTCTAGTTAATGATTGGCTCTCCGGTTTATTATACATCTTCCCTCCCACTCCTGTCATCCCCAGAGTCATTCAGAAAGCATTACAACAGACGAGCAAGTTTATTCTCATTGCCCCATTCTGTCCTCACCAAGTGTGGTTCTCCTTCCTGTGGGCCTCACTTAGTTCACCTTCTCTGGGTGCTATTAAGGACTTTGTCTCACTTGTCTGGGTTTCCTCAGCTTAATGTGCGCTCTCTCAAATTGACTGCATGGTGTCTGCACTTCCAGTGAGGGCTAGAAGTTCCAGACTTTCTTCTCCCATTTATGACATTCTAATATCATCCCAAAAAGCATCTACAAGAAAAGTGTATAAAAGTAAATGGAAAAGATTTTTAGGGCCCATCAGAGACATTTAGATCCCTTTTCTGCACCAGTTCCTCGTTATCCAACTGGTTGCCATCTCATTTTCACCTGGTTGTGGATCATTCATCTCTAATGTCCTTGCAATTGTGCAAAGCTTTCCTTAAGGATAACTTGCTGCTTCAGACCCCAGTTAAGGACCCTGGTCCTCCATGGGACTTTACACTAATTCTTCATGCCCTTACTCAGCCTCCCCTGTGAACCCCCAGCAAGGACAGAGTTGAAACTCTTGTCCTGGAAAACTATATTTTTAGTTGTCATTACCTTGGCTAGATGAGTATCCTTACTCCAAGGATGTTCTTCTCAGCCACCTTACCTGATATTTCAGAAGGACAGGGTATCACTTAGGACTAATTCTTCTTTCTACCTCAAGTGGTGTCAGAAACTAACCTCAACCAGTCAATTAACCTACTAGTCTTCTTTCCTAACTTTTCCAATGAGAAAGAATACATGCTTCATTTATTGCACGTTCATAGCCAGCTCACATTTTACATTCACAGAACTAAAGACATAAGGAAGTCAGAGCAGCCGTTTGTATCCTTTTCCAAAGCCAAACTCTTCACTTATGCTGTGCTGATGAGGTCAGTAAAAAGGCCGAAACAAGCATCACCACAGCTGCCTGCCACACTGAATCTAATGCATTCAGTACAGAATGTGATTTACCTGGGGTGATTCCCTGTTCTGTGTGTGCAGCATGAAATATTTGTTGATGAAACTGTCAACATGTATCAGGAATCCTGGTATCAGAAGTATTTTGCCTTTAGTTTAGAAGTGGTTCAACTGAAACAGATTATCAAACTTTTTCAGTGTAATTTTTCTGAGTACCGGGCACTTTGGCTCCAAAAATTTGATATGTCCTTGACTGCAAGTGGAATCTCAAGAAAAGCCTAAAAAAGTGCGGTGTGGTAACTTCTGCATGCTGCAGGGGAGTTTATAACATAATTGAGTTTTGAGAGGGTAATCAAGAGAATGTTGCAGTTGAGAGACAAATGTTTCAGAATTACCTTGAGCCAAGAACAAATCTGCCATTTGTTCTTCACAACAACACAGTTTCTCACAGGGTGTTGATGTTTGTTTAAATAATTGAGCCAAAACCTGTGAAATTGGTGAGTTGCATGATTTCATTGCTGCAAGACAGAACTGTGTGTTATATCAGAAGTAATCAGAAAAGGGGCAGATTACTGCGAGGGTCAAATTTAACATTAAGTAAAGTGATAGTTTTGACCAGAGCAAGTGAAATTTCCCTTTCTCAATTTAACATCAAGTAAAGTGATAGATTTGAACAGAGCAAGTGAAATTGCCCTTTCTCAGTTAAGACCTCACTGATATTTTGAATATATTTAGAGCATTTTTGTGATGGAAGAGATGAAATGAGTAAGAGTAGAAGAAAAAGAAATGTGAAGTCTCTGGATAAAGATTGAAAAGTTGATCAAATAGAACACAAAGGAGAATCACGCTAGCTTGCTGCCACAACCATGCACAAACTCATTACATCCGAGTGACGCCTCCAAGTGCATCTGCAGTTAACTCCTACTGACGCCTCTGGGCGTCAAATATTGCTTGTACATATTTGCATCAATAATTCCAAAACCAAGCTATGTACAAGGTTTTAAAAGATTTTATCTTAAAACTTACACAATGGCAAACTCAACTCCATTAATATTTGACCTCTGCCTAGTGCAGATAAGGAGATATTAACCATTGTTTTTATATTAATTTATATAGATATAATTTTCACATTTTTCTAAATATTACAACAACCGAATAACACAGATAGAACTCCTTAGCCTCTTATGAAAGCTGTCAGCTAGATGAACAAAATGCTGCTGTAACTTAAGTGGTTAAAGTGGTTAAAATGTGTGTAACTTAAGTGGTTACTGAGATATTGTAAGTTGCTGACAAAATATTACAAACGTAATATTTACTGTGTTTACTGTGACTTATAAAATTCAGTGTAAAACCTAGAACTTAAAGAATACTACCAGTATAAAAATAGTTTGTTCTGAAATCTTTGCCATTTATACTTCTTTCATAACGCCTGTGGTTTCAGAGATATAAACATTTGAAATGTGAGGACATAATTTGATTCTGTCAAAGGCTTAGGCTCCACCCATTGGAAGTTGCAGTGCAAACTTCCTGAGCTCCATTGGAGTGAATATGTTAACCCCTTAAACTTCTGATGACGCATGTGCTTCCTCCATTGGGAGTAGTCCTGCATCTGGAAGCCCCATCATTTACATATATGCTGACAAGTATTCATTTATAGGCATGGTCAATGAGCTGTCAGTCTTCTATGAACTGCTCTTGCTTATACCTTTGAAAGGCTGCTCACTGTTGTGGTACACACTGGAGAAAAAGCATGCTTCATTTCCACCAGTACTCACTGAGAAATCTGATGCTTCTAGTGAGAGGGTAGTCCAATTGTTCCCTGCACAGGGAATGAATTGAAGGGCATGAAATGCACAGTGAACAGTAAAATTAATGTTGACAAAAAGAAAAACTCAAAACTTGTCACAAAACCAAATCTGTTGGCAGGAAAGAACATCAGCTTTATTAGAACAACCAAACTGACTAAGCGCTTTCACCCACAGTTGGGCTATAACTGTGGGTGAAAGCGTTTAGTCAGTTTGGTTGTTCTAATAAAGCTGATGTTCTTTCCTGCCAATGGGTCTGGTTTTGTTACAAGTAAAATTAGTGTTGTTTTGCAGAATTCAGTACCTCATATAGTACAGTAATATTTTGTGCGACATCAATGAATGACTTAGAAGTAATGTGTTGCCATTACTGCATTCCATGCTTGAGTCACAGTAATAATGGGACAGAGCAGTGACAAGTTTGTGTAGCAAAGTAGTGTGTACAATGCATTTGTGGATGTTCATAATATGTTGATGAATGTAATGGGTAATCTTTGCCGTCTTTCCTTTCTTCAAGGCTCTGACTGTCTTATAATAACAAGACCCTGCTACGCACTATTTTTTTTCTCATTTTTAACATCGCATGGAGTGTTTACCCAGAGTGCAACAAGCCTGAGCAGAATTTGACGTCTAATTATATTTATACAGTCATTTTATGAAACGATTAAGCCTTGTAAATGACTATATTTGGGCACATTCTGATTGTTTTTCATTGTTACACACTTTTTTTTATTAAGTACAAGTTTAATTATGCTCAGTTTACATTTCTGCCCCACATGAAGGAGGCAAATCAAGGATCCACATTACGTGCAACTGACCTGAGTTATTGAAAAGGTTTACACAGATTCAGAGAGCAGTAAAAGGACTTTGAAATGTATAAATTGTTAGCAACTAAATATCCCATAGTGGAGTAATTTGATATGATTAAGCCATATACATTATTGTGGCTGGTGAATAATGTTGGTGCATTAATTCAGCAGAGGGGTAATACATTTGCTTATGGATCAAGAGGCTTTACAGAATGTCAGAAGAGAGATGTTTGGATAGAAGAAAAAACACTATTGTGGATATGTGGATATGAAAAGTTCTTAGTATATTTATGGAAAAGCTGTGATAGTGGAACCAGTCATAGCCAAAGTCATTATACAGGACATCACTAAGATTGTATGGAATGTTGCTGAGACTCTGTATGTTTTTATACTATTATGTTTGCTTGAGTGATGCATTGAATTTATATTTATATATTCTTGTATGCCATACTTGATTTTATCATATCTTCATCACATTATCAATGTAGCATTTAAGGTTTTGAATGTTGGCTAGAAATTAGATGAAGACTCATGTGAGACCGAAAGCTCTTACTCTAATAAAGATCCAATAGGTGACTTGCAGTCCATTTGCTGTTATTTCAGCCACTACAGTTGTGGAGTTGCGATTGGCATTTTGTTTTAACACTGCTAGTTTAGTTTCATTTGCAAAGTGTTAAACTTGAGGGGGAAACAGATCAATATTACCTGGGTAGTTCTTTTCATATTGGATAGTGAGTCAGGAGCATTGTTGAGGCAGGATGACTAAGGACCACAGAGAGGTAGGGTTTGGAGCTGGAAAGAAAAAAAAAAACTATTTTATGTTTGCCGAATAAAATACCATTGTACTGCTTAGGATGTCATGAGTAGCGTGGACTGTGTAGTTTGTAAGAGGTTGAGCACACTGTAAGAAATGTGTGAGCAGTTGAGAGTGCTAATCACAAGATGGTGATGCAGAGGATGTAGTGTGTAGGCGCAAACAGTAGGAGAGCAGAGAAAGGTGATGTGAAGCAGATAGGAGAAGAACGAGAGCAGGAGGGGAGGTGGGAGAAGGAAGAAAGTAAGGGCCTACAAGGTACCAGGAGACTGTATGGAAGAAATGGAAAATAGAGAAGGGATGCACCAAGAAGAATAGGGATATTGATCAAGGAGGTAGGAGCATGCAAGACAACAGTCAGACATGCAATGTTATATCCTCGGAAGAAAAAGACCTCTCAGGAAAATAATGAAAAGGGAATGTCTATAAGATAATAATGTGAGACTGGTAGACAAGTAAAAACAGATACATGGGAGCAATATTTGACTTTGAGAGCTTTATAAAATATTTTCTAATGATGTCTTGTATGTGTTGTTTAATGTGCGTTATGTGTTCTGTATTTTTACTCTGTACAGTGCTGAAACAAAAAGGCATTAAATATAGTTAATACATTAATTAAAGGGGTAGGTCAGGAAGAAGTTGAATTTCAAATGTGATGTTCTGAAATTGTGTGTGTGGAGGGGTGTCCATTATAAATGGGTTAGCACCTCACCTGTGAGCCCTGTTGAATCACAGTCTCACGTCAAGCTTTGTCCCTACAGAATGGCGCACTGCTACAGTCATCCTTCTTCACAAAGAAGGAGCGACTACAGACCCTGGGAACTATCAACCCATTAGCCTGCCGAGTCTGATATGCAAAGCTATGGAACGCATCATCACGGACCTAATAAACAAAGATATAGTGAATTTCCAAACTTTGGATCCCCACACAGTTTGGCTTTGTGAAGGGTAGATCATGCCTGCTCAACTTGGTCAACTTCTTTGAGTCAGTCACCAGAGCTGTGGATTAAGGCATGGTGGTTCATACAGCCTACCTTGATCTGGCCAAGGCCTTTCATACCATTCCCCACTCAGGAGTCATAGAAAAACTCACTAAGCTAGGCATCAGGCCCTATATCACTAGGTAGGTTGCAAACTGGCTCACAGAACCCACAGTGTGAAAGTAGCTGACTCCAAGTCAGACTGCAGACTAGTTACGAGTGGAGTCCCACAGGATTCGGTCCTGGGTCCTCTCCTGTTTGGTATCTACTTCTCTGGAGTCCAGGCCAACAAGAAGGGACACTGGCTGACAAAGTTCGCAGATGATTGCAAGTTAGGAGCTATTATTAACTCCCCAAGTAATGTTGACATCCTACAGAATGGCCGCACTGAGACCAACGACTGGTGTCAGAACCATGTCCTTAAGCTCAATGCCAAAAAATGTGTCGTCATCCCGTTTGGGAAAAACCCGGTTCCCATGAATTACCACATTGATGGTAATCCACTGAACACAGAAGGCGTTATAAGAAATCTGGGAACACAGGTTGACAACAACCTCTCTTTTGATCACCACATTGCCACTGTGGTCAGAAAGTCCTATGTGGCACATCTCATTACTAAGGGTTTTGCATCCAGGAAGAAAGAGGTCATTGTCTACCTCTACTCTTCTCTCATTAGGCCAATCATTGAGTACAATGCCCCATTTGGCATGTATCTCACTAGACACCTGCAACAACTGGAGAGGCCACAAAAGTACCTCGCAAAGAGGATCGTAGGCCTTAAACACTTGTCCTATATGGACAAACTTAAAAAACTCCACTATTCTCTGTCTCATATCGCCTACTTAGAGGCGATCTCTGCTTGACTTACAAAGCCATGTCTGACCCAGCTCTGTTAGAAATGCTGCATCTAAAGAAATCTCAATCCCTCTGCACCACATGCTCCGGAGACCTCAACCTCATTACCACAATCAACAGAACGTACTGGAGAGACAAGTTCATAACCCAGAGACTGCCCATGCTATGGAATATTCTTCCCATACATGTCAAACAGAGCACCTCGCTGACCCTCTTCAAGAAAAATCTTGATGAGTGGATGGGAAATGGAAAATTCACTCCGAGGATAACTCCAGTGGCTCTACTCGACAGAGGCACTGGGAACTAAGGTCAGGTGGCACAATGCCAAGGTAATCCTATGGCTAGGCTTGTTAAGGCCCCAGGACCATCAGCCTAGTACACACCTATGAACCTATGAGAGAGGAGTCAGTGATGGGGCCACTGTGACAGGGTAATGTCAGGATCTCAGAATAAATCAGAAGCAGTTACCACCTGTCCTTTTCACAAGACTCCCACTTTAGTCAGTTGTGTCCTGTGGGGACATGACAAATTGCGAATGTCGTGATATTTTAGAATATTTATTTCCTGTAAATAAGTGTTATACTGTGGTACTGTATTTCAAAACACTGTAGTATGACACAAAACAACAGAACCAACTACAACTGTAAAACAAACTTTCAATTTTGGTAATGTTTATTTTGTATTAAATGTGGATGTGGTTTTAACTGTAAAATTTCATGATCTGATGATGTCAATTGTAATTCATTCCTCAACATTTGAGTTTGGATCCAACTCTGTTTTTATTTTCTGTTCATGGCCATTAATAAACTCTTGAGCTCCTCCCTTATCTATAACGCTCTATCCCCTAACATACTCTGATCTCATTTGCTGCTTTCATGTTCGGATGTGGTTGTTGTGAGCTCTCGAACTTGGTGTAGTTTTTTTTTTGGAGTGAAGTCCAATTTTATTGTATTTACCTTTTTATATCCTTGTATGTTTTCACATATAACTTCTTTTAATGTAGTTGCTACTTTTCCCTACTCTTTTTTCCTACACTTTTATGTATTTCCTGTTACCATTTTTGGTAAGCCTTTCTTTCCCCTTTTACACACGTTATGTGTATTCTTGATGCCATTGTTGGTATCTCTCTCTCTCTCTCTCTCTCTCTCTTTAAATATATAAAAAAAAAGTTTTTTCGCTTCTTTCCTGGTTTTTGTTTATAATAATGTCTGAAAAGCCACCAGGATGTAAAAAAATGTTAGAAATGCAATCACAACTTACCACTTCTCGTGCCTTATATGTGTATTACCCAAGGTCAATATCTTCAAGCAGATTGCAAAATTTGCGAGTCCTTTAATCCTTGGGCCATTGCTAATAGAAAAAAAATAATTTGAAAAGGTTTGCTAGCTTCCTCCTTCTCTGAAGCTTTATCTGGGAATCAAGCCCCCCCCCCCAAACCTAAGCAGAAGGAGCTTTATGGTAAGAATTTGGGTCCATCTGGATTGTCAACCCCATCCTCGGATCCGATGATGGAACTGCCTAAGAAAAAACTTTAAAAAATCAGATCCAGTGCCTGCTCCTTCCCTGAACCCATCATTGAAAAGTAAACCAGCTTCTTTGGATCCTATCCTTTCCAGTCCAAAGTTGTTACCCCGTTACTCTACCACCATAGATCCAATACCCTCTTGAGTACCATCTCCTTTTCTGGAATGCCGCTGGCACTGCAGGTCTCCCTCCATGACATCCTCCGTGACATCATCTCGTTCTTCTAGAACCCTGACTAAGACTGATGTGGATAGAATGATGAAGTTTTGCTTGGTGCATATTCAGATGTGAGTTTTCCAGGCTCTTACCTCTTCAGGTCAGGAAGCCGTTACTAGTACTACAGCACCAATCTCTCCTCCTTTTCTGATCTGACATGTTGTTTCAGAGCCCTTGGATCTGAGTCTCCCATGGACACCTGGATTGGATCTGAAGATCATAGTATCCAAGAATTTCTCTGAGGGCACCGGGTCCTAGTGCTTTGGAGCTGGATGACTCTCTGAGCTGAAGCATCCCTGTTGTATCCGAGGCATTAGAGTCAATTCTGAAGCTGTCACAGCTGGCTCTGCCCTTCGGTGCTTTGGTATTGCATGTCTCAGCTTTGACCTCTACCTTTGATGGATTGTCTGTGGGGCAGGGGGAGCCGATGGGATGGAAGCTTGGCTTCTCAGCTCCATTGACTTCCTTCTCCCAGGCGCATTCTGCCTTTGAGGTGGTGGAGAGAGTGCCTGTGCATGACAGTTCCTTCCCCCTCAGATTTCCCATTGGGATGCCGTATGTCTCTGTTCCTTGAGAGCCATCATTCCACTCCACAGGGACAGCCAGCCCAAAGTCTCTAAACTACCCAGCAGGGTATTACAATTTCTTCCAATACTTCTCTGGAACACCACACTGAAGAAGTCCCTAGCAAGAGGATGTGCAAGAGGAGGCCCTTGGACTCCCCACAGGGGTCCATCACTGAAGGTACTGATTTCGATGATGGAGGAGGGTCCCAGAGATTGAACCTGAAGATGTCTCATTTGGAGACATCCTACAGATCCTTAACCAGAGGGGTGGTTGGTCTACAATAACCCTTCCAGAGAGGAATTGGTATTCCTAGAGGCCTTTGCATCTGGCCTATCTACCCTCCTGGGTGACTCTGCCCACTGATCAGCTCATTTATTTGATCTGTAGGTGGGTGTGGAAGCAACCAGACACAGATGAACCAATCTCCAAAAGACCAGACCGGATTTTGGCACCACCTGCAGGAAAGGAATTTTGGAGCAAGGAAGTACCCGTGGATGCCATGGTCATGGCAGCAGCCATCAAGAAAGAAATCGTAGAGCAAGATTCTTCTCTCCATCCCCTAACAGGGAGACAAGGGTGTTGGATAGATTTGGGAAATGTGTGTATGCTGCAGCGACCATTGCAGTCAGATTGCTGAGTTATTTTCCACACTTCACAAGATTACAGTGGGATCTTAAGGAACTTTCAAATTCTCTCTCTCTCTCTCTCTCTGGGACCACTTGGATACTCTACTGTCGATCACTACCTCATCCATGAGGCTTATTTCCTATGTGGCTAATGGTATCCCAAGTGCAGCATGTTCAGGCATTTCCATTAGGAGGCATGCCTGGATGCGTTTGTGTGACTTTTCATCAGTGCTCCTTTTGTCAGAAGCTCTTTGTTTGGCTTTAAAGTAGAGGACACACTGTCCTAGTACTAGCAAGATGGAAAGACCATCTCTGCAATAGGAGTACATTTTTTGACCTCTCAAAGGACTTTTTCCAGGAGTCGATGAGGAGGTTGGAAAATGTGGTTCAGAAAATCCCAGGGACGTTTCCAAGATCCCCATGGAGATGGTTCTCCCAGGGGCAGAGGAGGGTGCTTGAATAGAAGACTCCACCCATGTGGCAGAAGAAGCCCACAGAAACAAGGTTCCAGAGATTCCTTCTCTGACAGACCCTACTAGAGCTTCTGAAAGGAGGCACGCCCGATTGTCTGCTTATAGAGGCAATTGGGGGTCATTTATCCCTGGACCAGAAAGCCTGGCTAGACATTACAAAAGATGATTGCAGAGGATTATTTCCAAAGGTTATAGAATTCCCTTTTCCCTACCACCTCCACCGGTATGCAGAATTTCTGATGTTCTACCCAGTTAGAGGAAAGCAGCAGCGCTGTAAATACAAAAGCTGCTAGAAAAAAGTCATCTAAGAGGACCCACCAGACCAGATAGAATCTGGAACTTACTCAAGATTCTTTTTAGTGCCAAAGAAAACAGCAGATTGGAGACTGATTTTGGATTTCAGCAATCGGAACAAATCAGTTCAACACACCAAGTACCAGATGGTCACAGTGAAGTCCGTTCTGCCCTTTTTATGCAAGGATGACTAGATGTGCTCAATAGCACACATCCTGAAGGTCTGTCATATAAAATGAGCAGACACTGCAAAAGGTCTGTCATATAAAATGAACAGACACTTCAGAAGTTATTTACACTTCCGGCTGGAAGTCAGCTGTTACCAGTTCAAAGCACTGCCCTTTGGCCTCACCATAGCACCCAGGATGTTCATCAAATGCATGGCAGTAGTAGCAGCTCACTTCAGACTACAAGGATTCAGAGTGTTTCCATACTTGGACAATTGGCTCAATACTGCCCCGACCAGGCATCTACTGATAAGAGCTCAAGACCAGGTACTCCAGATTTGCTCTCATCTAGGGATAAGCATAAATTACACCAAATCTCAGAACTGCCTCAGATGTTGGAGTTCTTAGGAGCCATTTTCAACACTGTATCTATGACAACTTCTCATGTCCTATTCCCATGTTGCAGTATTCATAACACGAGGGAGGTTCCCTGCCTAGGCAACCCGAACTTCCGACCAGTGTACCAAAGACTTTTACTACTACAAGGTATGTGTGATGTTGCACTTAGGAAAGCGGCCATCGTAGGCCATAAAAGTGATGTCTACACATACTATCCTCAGAACTTCTCTGCTGCCAGGCCAAACGCCGTCTGCTACCATTTTTCTGATCACTGAGTGGTTGCTGTTTCAGATAAGTGCTCCGTTGGGGAATTTGTCTTTTTCTTGCTACTGCATGTTGTTTTGAGGTTAATGTCATCCAAGAAAGGCATGTACCATTGTAGAAGACAGAGTCGACGCAAAGATAATGATGATCAGTGTCTTTTCTGTCTGGGGTCTGCTCATGACTATAAAGCTTGTGTAATTTGTCAGGTATTTCTCCCTAAGATGCTCTACAGTCATTTTTCTGCCCTTAACATCTACCTTGAGAGTCAGTGACTCAAGCAACTAGCAGTTGCAGTGGAGGGTATGGCGGGTCCATATGGTGAGCAACCAAAGAAGAAGGTTAAAATGGTTAAGCCTGAATCTTTAGCTGTGCATGTGAACCCAGACATCCCTCTTGAGGCCAGTGAAGGCCTGGAAGTCCATTCGGTGCTTGGTTCTCTTCCTGCAGTGGGTACCAGTTTGGAAGCTGTTAAGGAGAGTTCCATTATCAAGTCCACAGAGGTCTTGTAAATGTTCGTTCAGGATGATAAGGAGGAACCGCTGCCCACTTGCTTGGACGTTCCTCGCAATACTTCTCCTGGTGTAGCTGTTCAAGACAGTCTGATGTCCGTGCCGGAACACAGGCCTATGTTGGCCATCTATCCCAGCCTGCCATTGATCCTCCCCTTAAAAAGAAACAAAAATATGTTTCCTCCTCTCAGGATCCTTTCCAGACTGGCAGGCTTTTTCCCAGGGAATTCTTAATGCTTTCCTAGCACTAAGACCTTCATCTGTTCAAACTCCTGCTCCAGTTTCTCCTCCTCCCTCTTTACCTAGGAGTTCTGCTGGGAACATGAAGCCTCTGAGGAAGTAGTAGTTTCATCCTCAGATGTGTCTTTAGCTTACGCAACACAAATTGACTCCCCTCTGGGTTATGCTTCCCCTGAAGTAAATTCCAATGGTAGGGACTCCCCTGAGGAAGATGTATCCTTAGGAGAAACAATCTCACAGATGAGAGACCTTTTTAACTGGGAAACTCACAAGTTTCTGAAGTGCAGAAGAGGTATTATGACCTCTTTCAGATGGACACCCTTTCTCCTTCAGCTATTCCACCTGTGTTTCCTGCTTTCCAGGATGCCTTTATTTCAGTGTCAAAAAAATCCAGATTCTTAACCACCAGCTCCAAAAAGTCCAGACAGATTTTACAAGGTCCCTGAGGACAGCAAATTTATTTTCAAATCTCCCCCTGCAGATCCTGCTGTGATTTCATTGTCTGCAGATGGACTTTCCAGACTGTTGCCCTCCACTACTTTTCTCCCCTCAGATAAAGACAACAAAATGATGGAGAGGATAGGTAGAAAAGTCTACATATCCTCTACTTTGGCCTTCAGGGCCATTAAATATCAGACTCGTATGTCTAAATATGTTCTGGCCCTGCTTTTTCAAGCCTCACAGCTGTTGACGGGTTTTCCTGATTCTTCAGCCAAAACACAGCTTTCATCCCTCTTGACACCCTCATCCCAAGTAACTAAACACTCTATAAGTGAAGTTATGATGCAGCTGAGGTATCTGCTAGGTCAGCTGAATCTGGATCTGCCATAGGAGATAGTCTTGGCCGAGACTGCAACCTTTGCCTGATAATGTCAAGGCAAAACTTATGGATCCACCTCTTGACAATTCTGTTGTCTTTGGTAATAATGCTGCTGCCCTTTTCAAATCTTTACAAGAAAAAGGGAAAGAGTTACAAGAACTGAAGCACATTTTTGTATCCCCAGTCCCAAAATATCATTGGAATTATCTTTTCAAACCTCATTTTGTAAGGAAGAAAGCCTGCACTCTCCTCCCCTTCTTCACAAGAAAAGGACACACAGGCAGAGCTCCTCCAGATCTCAGCCAGCCTTAGCTCAAAAGCCCCCATTTTCTGACAAGCCAGGTAGTCTGTAGCTACCTGTCCAATCTTTCCAAAATTACTCTGTTCCTCGTGCCTCTTTCACTTTCTTTCTTCCTCGACAAGCATTACCACAGGCAAATGGGTCCTTTCTATTGTCCAAAATGGGTACTACATGATCTGGAAGTCCATCCCTCCTTTCATGGGAATCCCTCAACCTCCTCAAGACCAGCTCCTTTTCCTGCAGGTGCTTCAAGATTTGATCTCTCAGGGGACCATTTCGGAAGCTCCCCCTTTGCAAAGAGGAAAAGATTCACTTCCAGGATGTTCGTAGTCCCCAGGAAAGATGGTCCATGGAGACCAGTCTTTGATGTATCCCAATTCAATCTGTTCCTTCAGGTTCCCACCTTCTGCATGCTCTCTCTCCAGACCCTGCTCCCTCTTTTGCTTCCTCAGGCCTTTTTGGTTTCTCTAGACATCAAGGACGTATATCTTCATATTTCCATTCACCCTCTGTTCAGGAAATAAGCTTTTCTGTTGCTTCCTCTCATTTTCAGTTTTGTGCTTTGCCCTTTGGACTCTCCATGGCTCCAAGGGTCTTCAGAAAATGCTTGGCTCCTGTTATTGCCTTTTGCAGATTTCACGGAATTCTGATTTACCCTTACCTGAATGACCTGCTTATTCAAGCAAATCATCCAGACATTCTGTAACAGAATCTCCAAACCACCATATCCCTGCTCCAAAGCCTGGGGTTCAGTATCATCTACAACAAGTGTTCTCTCTTCCTTTCTCAGGATCAGCTTTTCCTGGGCTGCAGAATAAGGACAGACCTTATGATGGCTTTTCTCCCTCCACAAAAATACACTCTCTTCTGACCTACTTCCAACAGTTGCTTCCTCTAACTTCAGTGTCAACCAGAGAGTTTCTCAGAATGCTAGGGTTCATGGCATCTGTTATCCCCATATTACCCGTAGCCAGGCTTCACTTGTGAAAATTCCAGTGGTATCTGAAAATACTCTGGTGCCAACATGCTCATCCTTGGGAGTTTGTTCTTCCTTGTCTGAAGAAGGAGATACACTGGTGGATTCAACAAATTTCTCTGAATTCAGGTCTTCCTTTACAGGCCCCACATCATGTGCAGGAACTATTTAAAGATGTTTCAGACATGGGGTGTGGAGCAACATTGGGACACTTAAAAGTCCAAAGCCTTTGGTCTATCTCCATAAGGAAACAACATATCCTGTCAAAGAGATGAGGGCTTTAATTCTAGCTCTCCAAGCTTTCCAGTCTTCTCTCAGCCCAGGTCCCCTGAAACTGTTCATAGACAACACCACAGTCATTTGGTATGTGAACAAGCAGGAGGCACAAAGTCATACGTGCTCTGCAGGCTGGCCCTTCAGGCCTGGGAGATTGCTTCTCAAACAAGGGTCACATTATTAGCTGTTTACATTCCTTCTGCTCAAAATGTTCTGGCAGGCACTCTAAGCAGGTCCATGACACAAGCCAGTGAATGGATGCTTCACAGGGATGTGTTTCTGGGCATTCTCCACTGCTGGGGTACTGCTCAAGTAGATTTCTTTGCGTCCCCTTTGAACAAACAACTTCTGAAATTTTGTGCCAGCGTACAGATCCTCTGGTATGAAAGGTGGATGCTCTGTCATTCTCATGGAAGGGGATGTTTCTTTTTGCATTCCCCCTTTCCTACTCCTTCAGAAAGTTCTGCTGAAAATACAGCAGGACAAACCAAAAATCTTGTTGGTGACCCCCTTTTGGCCAAGACAGTACTGGTTCCCTCCTCTTCTGCAGTTAGCCAAGGGCAGTCATCACAAGTTTCTTCACAGGGTAGATGATCTCACACAAGACAAGGGATCTCTCATTCACCCACATTTAACAACTCTGAGTCTGACTCTGTGGGTGATAGGCTTCTGATTCCTTTCCAACACCTTTTCTCTAAGGATGTACTTCTAATCCTGCAGGAGGCCAGGAAGTCCAATACTAGGAGATCCTGCTTGCCCAAATGGAAGAGGTTCTTCATCTGGTGTCTGAAGAAATGGCAAGATCCATTTTCAGTGGAAATATCCCTAGTTCTTTCTTATTTGTGTGAGGCTGCTTAAAGCCGGATTGGCTTACTCTTCTGTTAAAGCCCACCTATCTGCCATTTCTACGTCTGCCTCAATTTTCACCTTTAGCTTCTAGACTAGAGGTTAAACTTTTTCTTAAAAGCATTCTTCACATCAGACCTCCCTGGAAACCTGCTCCCCCTCCCTGGGAATTGAATTTTGTACTAGAAAAGCATGCTCAGGCTCCTTTTGAGCCTGCAGTATCAGCTTCTTTGAGTTTTTGGACATGGAAGACTATTTTGCTGGTAGCCATCACCTCTGCTAAAAGAGTTTCTGAACTTCAAGCCTTAATGGCTTGTCAAACTTTCCTCATCTTCCACAATGATAGGGTTTCACTCCGTACTAACCCCTCCTTCATGCCTAAAGTGGTTAATGTCTTGTCCCTCAATCAATGTATTCATCTACCTACTTTATTTTATTCTCCTCAAAATTCTAGTGAAAGGGTGGTACATACCTTGGATGTGCATAGACAGCTCAGATTTTACCTAGACAAGACCAAGTCCATTAGGAAATCAGAGTAACTGTTTGTCTCATTTCTTCCCAGGGTGCTGGGAAAATCTGTTTCTAAACAAACTATTTCCACTTGGATCTCTAAGGCCATTTCCTTCTGCTGTGTGTTCCATGGAAAAACACTCTTCCTCAGTAAAAGCTCATTCCACTAGGACTGTAGCTTCCTCTGGAGTTTTCTTCAAAGGTCTTTATACTGCTTCTATTCTGGAAGGAGCTACATGGTCTTCTGTCCACACCTTCACCAAACATTACAAGCTGGATACTATCTCCAGATCGAGATCCAGAGCAGGCTTTGCCAGGGCAATCCTGCATGCTTTCATGGAGACTTCTGCTCCAACCTCCCCTTCCATGAGCTTTGGTACTCTCCCTCATGTTATGAATATTGCAAAATGGGAATAGAAAGACATAGAATAGTTGTGTAAAATCTTACCATAACCATAGATGTCCTTCTCTTCCATGTTGCAGTATTCTGTCCCATCCTCTTTCCCCCTTGGTTCATGCTTTTCTTAGGATATCTTTTACCTCCTGTCCTTGGACTGGTGTTCTGACTGGGGCATTCAGTTCTGAGGATGGTACGTGTAGACCTCACTTTTTTGGCCTACGTTGGCTGCTTTTCTAAGTGCAACATTGCACATACCTTGCAGTGGTAAAAGTCTTTGGTATACTGGCTGGACATTTGGGTTGCTTGGGTGGGGAATCTCCCTCACGTTGTGAATGCTGCAACATGGAAGAGAATGACATCTATGGTTATGGTAAGATTTTACACAACTATTCTTTCCTAAGTCAAGAGTACAGACTATCAGATTCCAGGTAAAGAAGACAATTCACAGCTCTACAATCTCAGCCCAATTAATCCTGCAAGCATTAGGATCAATGTCTGCAGCTATACTTTTGGTTCCACTAGCGAGATTTTATATGAAGATTCTTCAGTGGATGATAGCGAATCAGTGGTCCAGTCTTCATCAGCACATGTCCGCTCAGATAAGATTTGCCCAGTGGTGCAAAAGATGCCTTTGGTGATGGATCCATTCAGATCAATTTCTATAAGGCCGTTCATTCATTCTTCCTCAACCCAAGACCATAGTGACCATGGATGCACCCCCAGTTGGCTGGGGGGGGGCACTTCTTTGGAAAAACAGTCCAAGGCACATGGTCCCCTGAAGAAGCTAATTTGCATGTCAATGTCCTGGAAATGAGAGCAGTGTTTTTAGCATTGCAATCCTTCCAAGACTCTCTCCCATCTGGGACATTTGTGATTCAGACAGGCAATATGTCTGTGGTTTGGTACATCAACAAATAATGAGGAAACAGATCTTATCCCTTGTGTCAAGAAGGTCTTAGAGTTTGGCAGTGGGTGATTTCATCCATCTGATTTTTGATAGCAATCCACATTCTGGGGAAATCCAGCATGATAGTGGTCAAGATGAGCAGGTCCATTCTACTACCTCAGTAGTATTCTGTCAACAAGAATGCGGCAGAAATGATTTTTCATCAGTGGGGCCACCCATGCCATGACCTGTTTGCACCTCCCTAAACAACATGTGCAGCAGTTTCTTTGCCGTAATCCCCCCTGCCGGGGGAGTCACCGAGATACGCTCTCCTGTATGATTGGCTGCATGGTCTCCTCTATGTTTATCTGCCAATTCCCTTAATTCCCAAATTTCTGCATCCCATCTGAAGAGTAGAGTCATTCTCATTGCCCCTTACCGGCCTCAACAGATTTGATTCTCCTTCCTTTGGCCTCATCTGTTCTACCATCCGTGGAGTCTGAATCTCATTCTGGGCCTTCTATCTCACCCGAGAGGTATGCTTCACTCGGATATCTCAAACATAAGACTGACCGCATAGCTTCTCCACTTCTGTTAACAGCCAGACAGCATACTCTCTCCTCCCCTGTTCATCCGCATAGCTTCTTCACTTCTGTTAATAGCCAGACAGCATACTCTCTCCTCCCCTGTTCATCATATACATTTGTCTTACCACAAAGCTTCTACAAGGGAACTTTACTGAAGTAACTGGAAGAGATTTATTTTTTGGGTGCAGCAGGAGCATATTGAACCCCTTTATAACATCAGTACATAGTGTCATGGAATTTTTAGCAACAGTTCTCAGTGAAGGAGCCAGTTCCTCGACTGTTAGGGTACATCTAGCTGCCATTTCTAATTTTCATGTTGGGATTGAAAACTCCTCCTTGACTTCATGTAAACTTTGTTAAGCCTTTTTGAGAGGTACCCTTCTTTTGAGACTCCTCTTATAAAGATCCAACTCCTCCATTGGATTTAAATGTGGTATTACAATCCTTAATGCATTCACCTTTCAAACCAGCAGCTAAATGCGAGTTAAAGTTTCTGACCTGGAAAACTATATTTTTGGTAGCCATCACTTCTACTAGTAAACTTTTAGAACTTCAAGCACTGTCTTCTAAACCTCCTTACTTAGTATTTCATAAGGGTAGGATGGCTTTATAAACCAGTCCTACCTTCCTAAGGTGGTGTCAGTATCAAACATTAGCCTATCTATTAATCTGCCAGTTTTTGTTCCAAATTTTACAAACAAAGGTTACTCTTATTAAATAACCAAATAAGAGATGAAAGAGTGAACTTTCAATACATATAACCACACAAGGTTCACTCTGGAGACCAGATAAGAGTATGAGACCCTAGAACTTCAGTAATACCCAACAATAATCCAAAATAGATAGTTGAGCCTTGGAGTATGAAAAACGTAGTTTTAATAACGCTTGTAACAAACAAAAGTGCGTTTTCGAATATCTTCCTCAGATACAGACACAAAATCAAATACATTCTTCACTAAAAGCACCCATCCTTTATACATTTGGTAGATTGACTCATTAACTTCAATTGCTTGTTAATTACAACACAATTAGTATTATATATAATAAACATACAACAAACAACAAGAATTTTTTAAATTTATATGTTTTATATACATTAACTATATATTTTTAAAAATTAATCATTAAATTAATTTTAATAAAAACTTTTATTGTACATGAAATATGTTTTTAGACTATATAAACAAATATATGTTCAAACATTATACAGATTCAATATAGAACCTACAGGGACATCAATTCATTACTCCATTTCTAAGAAGTTCAGTTGTAACTAATTGTGTTGTAATTAACAAGCAATTGAAGTTAATGAGTCAATCTACCAAATGTATAAAGGATGGGTGTTTTTAGTGAAGAATGTATTTGATTATGTGTCTGTATCTGAGGAAGATATTCGAAAACGCACTTTTGTTTGTTACAAGCGTTATTAAAACTATGTTTTTCATACTCCAAGGCTCAACTATCTATTTTGGATTATTGTTGGGTATTACTGAAGTTCTAGGGTCTCATACTCTTATCTGGTCTCCAGAGTGAACCTTGTGTGGTTACTCTTATTAAATGTTCACAGGCAATTGAGTTTTTACTTGCATAGAACAAAAAATGTAGAAAAACTGATAGTTTGTCTCATTTGCGGATTGCAGATTGGACAAGCCAGTCACAAAGGTAACCTTCGCCAAGTGGCTTACCGATTGTATATCCTTTGTCTATAACAGATTAGGTACTTTACCAAAACCATTGAGAGCTAGTTCAGCCAAGTCCATGGCAATGTTTTCAGTATTTCTTTCCTGAGCATCCATGGATGATGTATGTGTGGCTGCTACTTGGGCTAATCCTCATACCTTTATTAGTCATTACAAGTTGGATGTGGTCTGGGGGGGGGGGGTAGCAGCCTTTGGCTCAACTGCGCTCAGGAATATCCTTCCTTAGAGTCCTCCTGGGATTTCAGGTAGCTGGGGATTCTGTCCCAACTTTTGAGGAATGAATGAAAATTGACAATATCAGCTAAAGAAGTTATTTACTCACCATAACATTCCATCTGTGTTATCCATTTTCATTCTTCCTCAACATCCATCCCACTAACCCCCCACCTTTGAACTAATGACTTCTGGAAGAATGAGGCCTTGTAAGGGAACCACTGTTCCTTGCATTGAATTCCAGATATGGATTTCTGTTGACATGTTGTTTATATTTCTCTTTATGTTACGAGTCAGCAAACAAGATGTGAGATATGTTAGGGGATGGAGCATTATGGGTAAGGGAGGAGCTCAAGAGTTTTTTTAGTGACCACAGGCTGAAAATAATGGCTGAGTTGGAGCCGAGGGTCAGATCTAAACCGAATTATTGAGGAAGATTGAAAATGGACAACACAAATGGAACGTGAGTACATAACTTCTTTTTTTAGTAAGAAATATTAAATTCTGGCCATCTGAAAAGCTAGCAGCCCTAATCAGAAAGAGTCTGCAGAGTACCAGTGTAGAATGTGAAGACTGCACTTCAAGCCTGTTCATGTCCACCCCTTCAGTGTTTGTCTGTAGGTTTAATGTGTCTAGTTTGCTGTTTAGTAACAAAACTTTTAAAGTGATGTTGGATATTCTAGTTAACATTTTTGTTTTGTTTTTTTAGTTTACTTTGCTGCTCTTGTTTTGTCCTTAAGTCAGCAGATGACTAGTGACAGGATTAACTTCTACCCTTCATCTGAAAATAACAGCCTTTGGTAAGGACCTTGAATAGAAATAAATAGAAGTTGCTACTTAATAAAAGTTATTTTTCTTTTGCAAACACTGTTACAAGATACCTAGATATTAACTCATTACAGCTGAGTGATGCCTCCCGGTGCTTCTGCAGTAACATCCTACTGATGCCTCTAGGTGTCAAAATGTTGCTCACTCTTATTTGCATTAATAATTACAAAAACATGCTACATGCGTAATATTAAAAGATTTCATCTTAAAGCATACACAGTGGCAAACATAACTGTATTTGATATATGACCTTTGTCTAGTGCAGGTAAACATATATCAATTGTTCATATAATGTTTATTTATATTGTCATAAATTTCATATTTTTCTAAATATCCCAACAACCAAGTAGCCCAAACAGAACTGCTTAGCCTCATATGAAAACTCTCATCTGGATGAACAAAAATGCTGCAGACAGTATGTGTGTAACTTAAGTGGTTGCTGAGATTTTACAAGTTGTTTACAAAATGTTACAAACTTAATAGTTACTGTGTTTACTGTGACTTATAAAGTCCAGTTTAAGACATACAACCTAAAGAGTGCTACCACTATAAAAAAAGAGTTTGTGCTGAAGAATCTGCCATTTATACTTCTATAGCAACCCTTTTGGTTCTAGGTATAAACATTTGTTCGAAATGTGAGGACAGAATTTGATTCTATCAAAATGCTTAGGCTCTGCCCTATAGAAGTTACAGTGCAAACTTCCTCAATTCTCTTGGAGGGAATGAGTTAAGATGCAGAGATGAGATGTAACATTAAGACTGGTAATATGGTTAGCGTCATCCATTCCAACAGTCAATGTTTAGCATCTGTATTTTCAGACATACCTAGAACTTAGAGATGGGAATGCAGTGATGTTGATGCATGCCATGGCACAAGATATTGACTGCATAAAGATGCTCATCTGCTGCCTGCCATGTCTGTTGCACTCTTTCAACTTCGATTTTGATTCTTGCACCTGTAAAGTCCCTGCGTGTGCTTATACTGTTTTCTGTGTTTTTGGGAAATTTTGGAAACTCATCTAGATCCTGTACTAGATTACAGAAGGTAACTCCTCTTAGGATAGATAGGAGTGTTTTTCCCGAGACCTGAGGAGAAGGCTGGAGTTTCTGAAATGAGGACTTAATTCAGAGGGCAATGAAGGCTTAGATCTCCTACAAGTCAGTCTGAATCAAATGGCTTTCAGTGCTTCTTGGGATAGACATCACCCCTTGTTAATGAAGATTTAAGCTGGTTCTGGTCCACTGTGGTGGCAGTGGAAAAGAGGCCTGACTGATGAGCGCTTTAACTTATGCCACCTCTCCCACAGTTAAGTAGCTGTGTCCTGGATCTGTCCACCCTGATCTCGGGGAATGGTTCCTTAGGTCACTTTGTCCCAGATCAGGGAGTACTCATTACTAAGACTTTTGTTGGGACTTCCTCCACAAGACCCCTAGGGCACCTGGTCAGTCCCAATTGAGAAGGAACTTTTAGGTAATCCTAAACCAGACTGTACAGGCCAGCTTTAAAATATTAGATAGTCATTTGATTCTTGATTGGAGGTTGACTTAATAGAGACAGAATCCCACCCTCAGAGACTTCAGTAGTAAACCTGATGCCACTCTGTTCCACTTGCACATGGGACACAGTCTGACAGCTTGTATGTATTTACAATAGGATCAGTTAAGCTTGTGTATATTTTTTTGCATGGGATTGTTGGATGATGTGGAGATTTCTCATTTCTTAGCTTCCCTTGGAAGCTCATATGTGTTAAGGTCCTTGTTGTGACATGGGTGAGGATAATAAGCCCTCCTAGTCCCCTTGTTTCCATCTTGAATATTCTCTTTTTAGTAGATGGCTTTTGAAGTCTAGCATGTTTTGGTGATGCATACCAATTAGATCCTGTAGTGATCCCCTTCCTCAGAACAGGCCTTTTAGGATGTTATTGTGGAAGCCTAAAGACACCCTAGCCCTGTGACTGTGGCCTCCAAGAAAGCTGACACCTGGTATAGGCCACCAGATGGTTTGAGTGCATTGTTCTCTCAGCATCCCATTGATGACTTTTTATGGTGTCTGCAGGCTAATATTGGTCCCAAGAAATGCTGTTTGCTTCTACTGTCCTGCCTGACAAAATGTCCAATGCTTTGGCTAGGTGTTTGGGGTCTTAACTGTGCATTTTGTTTGCTTAAATGTCATTCTTTCCTATTGAAGTCAGCACTGGGAAAGCCTGAGGACCTCCAGATATCTGGGCTCGAGGAGGACCTCTTCCAGGACTGTGCAGCCACTCTGATGGGCTTCCAGCAAGCCATCTTAAGATGGATTGATTGTGTTGATGCTGTAGCTAGGGCTCCAGATTCAGGTGTGTGCCAACGCAGAATGGCATGATTGAGGTCATCCTCCTTCAATGATTAGCTGAGCTCTGTATTCAACCACTCACTTTAAGAAGGAGTATTCTTTGGTCAGGCATCTCAGGCTGTGGATGATTGCCATTGAATTTGAGTAACACCTCCAGGTGCATCTGCAATTAACTCCTACTGACGCCTCTAGGCATCAAATATTGCTTGCTCATATTTGCATCAATAATTCCAAAACCATACTATGTACATGGTTTTCTAAGATTTCATCTTAAAGCTTACACAATGGTAAACTCATGTACATTAATATTTGACCGCTGTCTAGTGCAGGTAAATAGATATCAACTGTTGTTTTTATTATATTAATTTTTATAGATGTAATGTTCACATTTTTTCTAAATATCTCAACAACCAAATAACACAGGCAGAACTCCTTACCCTGTTATAAAAGCTCTCATCTAGGTGAATAAAATGCTACTTGACAGTAAGTGTGCAACCTGAAAGGTTGCTGAGATATTATACGTTGTTTACAAAATATTACAAATGTAATAATTACTGTGTTTAGTGTGACTTACAAAACTTGGTTTTAAGACCTAGAACCTAAAGAAAACTACCACTATAAAAGTAGTTTGTCCTAAACTGTTTGCCATTTATACTTCTTTCGTCCAGCTCTAGCTGCCTGACAGCTTGGGTGCATGGAATGTGCTTTGAAGCTTTGGAAGTTGGCTAGCTGTTTTATCCTTGGCAGGATATACTTTTCATCTTTCTGTAGCACCTTTGGTGCCCTTCTTCTAGTTAGTTGTTCAAAAAGGCAATATCTTGTATATAGTTTTTAGTGTGCGCCTCCATTAGAGGGTATCGTTGATCCTTTCGATACTTTTGTTTTGTGTATTTGGACGTATGTTAGATAAACCTTTAGGGTTTAAAAAATGTGTGGCCTGTGGCCACAGGATACCAAACTCCACTGCACACTCTAAGCGTATGTACTGTTTTGGGACTGCCACCTTGAATGAGCAGTGGTCTTTCTGCACTGCTTTTGGTTCTTGTGCTGTTGTGTGAAAGAACAAACTGGTGCTCAAGGGATGGAGACTCATCCCTAACTCAGTCTGCTGCATCTAGAACTTCCCCTTCTGCCAAGAAAATGTTGGACAGGTACAAAGGGAAAAATCACAGAAAAGCCTAACGAACAGATGCAGTCTAGATAATGCTCCCATGATTATTGTTCTACTTCTGTTGGTTCTTTAAACCCAGCGCTGAAGTCATCCAAGCCACTTGATTTAGCATTGTTCTCCAAATCTGTTCTGATTGGATCCAAAACTCCTCTTCTCCCAGAGCTGATGTTTTCCCCAGAGCCAGTTTCTTGTAGGCTGTGCTCTCTGTTTTTGCAAGAGAGACCTTGTCACCTTCTACTACCTTTTTGACGTCAGTCTGGTCAACTAGGAGTCTTTCTGAAGCAGACGTGCACCAGATGATGAGGAAATTCCATAGGACCCTGACTGAACTGGGGTCCTCCCAGATCCTGCCACTGCTGGATCCTGGGAGCTTATCTCCTTCCTCTCATCACGTCGTACCCCAATCCATTTTTCAGGTTTGGGCATTATGGATTTGAGTGTTACTCAGAGTTTGTCCATATTGGATCCAAAGACTTGGCTTTATTTGAACTCCGGCATCATCCCTGATCTGACTGGTTCCACCTGCCTTGGAGCCAGAAGGATCTTGGAGCCAAAGCATCAATGCTAGATTCAAAGGGACAGGCTTTGCAACAAAGTTCTTGGAGCCATCTCTTCCTCTCGGAGCCCTGGCAGTGGACAACACGGCTCCGGCATCAGCCTCAGAACTAAGCCAGACTGAACTTTGAAATTTGTCTGGAGCAGTTGCTTCAACTCCATTCAGAAAGATTTCAGGTTCCCCATCTGCTTCAGCAGTTGAGGCTGTCAAGAGGACACTCCTCTTAAAGGATGAGCTGACTTCTCTCACTCACTAGGTTCTGCCCTTTCCCCATAGAATACCCATGAGTCTGCTAATCCAGTCCTGTTAGGACAACTGGGTCCATTGAGCCTCGAGACAGTCCATACTGAGGGCTCCCAGGTCTCTTCTGAGTATTCCTCAGAACATCCCACCATAGAGGTTCCTCAGAAGCATATGTATGGGAGGAGATACATTACTCTCCACAGGAGATACTCCCTGAAGACATTGACTTCAATGAGGGGGAGGTGTCCCCAGATCTTTCTTTGAGGAAGTCTCATTCAGAGAGATCCTCAAACTTTTGAGACAGAAAGGTGAGTGATCCACTGAAGGCCCCTTACAAGAGGAATCATTGTTTCTTGAGCCATTTAGGTCCAGCCTAGCTACTTCTTGGGTGGTTCTTCCTGACGAGGTAGTGGATCTCTTCTCCAAATGGGTGAGGAAGGAGCTGGACATGGCTGAACCAGTCCTCTGCAAACCAGACAAATATTTAGTTTCTCAAAAGGACTGTCAACACTGGAGCAAGGGTCTGGCCATTGATTCCATGGTAGTAGCAGCCACCACCAAGATGGAGCCTAATGGAAGCGAGATTTTCTGTCCACCCCCTTATAGGAAGTCCTGGGCACTGGACAATAAGAAAGCAGGTGTACGCTTCAGCTACTTTCACTTTGAGGAAGCTGAATTACTTGGCACATGTCACAAGGTTCCAGAGTGATTTGACTAAGAAAATCTCCAAATACCTTTCTGGGCCCATGTCTGCAGAGGGCAAGAAAACCTTGGACTTGCATTTGGCCACCCTACAGTCCCTTTCCATTGTCAGTGCACCTAATATCTAATGCAAAAGAGGGTGCTTGAAGAGCCACAAGTACCAGGATGTGCTTGTGTGACTGTGCAGAGCACTTCAAGACATCCTTTGTGAATGCCCCTTATGATGTCTTGACCCTCTTTGGCCTAATGTTAAGAAAAAACTTTCCAGAAGTGAACAGGATTAAAATATCCTTTCTCCCTTAACTCCAGAGGTCTTTCTCTGGGAACCAGAAAGGGGCTAAGAAACTGTGGTTCCATAAATCTCAAGTGTTTTCTCCTAAAATGTCTGGAAAGATCCCCCCCCCACCCCCCGGCAGACTGGGGAAGTCTGATAGTGGACATTGCCCCTTGTACTATAGATCTACCATAATCTTTTTGTCCTGTTCTATCACTATTGAAGCTCCTCTTGCAGTTAATATAAGTACTCCTCTTTTTGTTGGTCCCAGGTGTTCCACTGAATAACTGTCATGAAAACCTTTCTTTATCAAATTCACATGTTCAGCTATTTCCAACTGTGTCTCCTGTAGCATAGCTGTTTGCACTGTATATTTTTTAATGTAGTTCTCTACTCTTTCTTTTTTGCATATGTCTGTGAGATGATTAACATTTAAAGATCGTATCGAAAGGGTTATTATGGCAAAAAGTTATTCCCACCTTTTATTTGTAAATTTGTATCGGCTTTTTTGCAAAGTATCTAGTTCTGTCTTTTGTGTTACGTGCAGACAGGTTGACCTTTTATGCAGTTGATGTTCTTCGTGTTTCACTGTTGCAGTCATCACACTTGGGTTATCTGCCTGCAGGTAGCCCTCAGTCAGCCCGAATACTAGAGACTTAGTATTTCTGCATCGGTTGCTGTCGCTCCAGGACTGATATTAGGTTGTTAGAGGTATAAAAACAGACAGCAGACGCCATTACATCAGTCTTTCTTGCCAAGGAGCCCGAAGCAGAAACAGTTTGCACGAGTGCCCGTTGGCCGCTACCTGAGTTTTCATTTCCGAATTTAATCATCCTGAAGTTTTCTAAAGCTAAGTACCCCGTTGTGGATCCTTTTTTGTTGCTCTAACCGACGTCAGAAAAAGTTAACAGTTGTCTCACCTGTGGAAAGCAAATACCACACTGAGATTTCCATTCTTACTGCGTCACCTGTTTAGGCCCAGACCATGACGTACCATGCTGTCTACTAACTAGAAGCATCTTGCAGGGCAGCAGTCACTGGTTCTGTGCTGAGAAGGCATGCTTGGCTTAGGGAGCAGACCTTGCCAGACCATGTCAAATCAAAATTTCTAGATGCTCCTTTGAACAAGGACAATCTGGCACCAAAGCGGAAGAGGTTCTTAAAAAGATGGAAGAAAATGGTAAATCTATGCAGACAGTCAAAGATTTCTTGCAAGTGCAGCCTCCTAGATTTCAGTAGGCATTGCTCCACTAAGCATTGGTCCTTTCCAGCCCCCCTCAAGGCCATCTAAAATTAGACCCAGGGGAAACAGACCCCCTAGGCTACAGTCTCAGGGTATGCAGAGATCTAAGCAATGGAGTGCCTCCACTTCAAAAACAGGGAGTGCTAAGCCACCCCCTTACGGAAAGAATTCACAATGACTTTTCAACTCCACTCCTCACCTCTGCCCAACTGCTCATGCCCCTAGGAGGAAAACTTTCCCATCATGAAAAAAACTGGACTTCCATCACCAAAGACCTATGGGTCCTCAACATTGTATCCCAGGGGTACAAATTTTACTTCCACTCACTGCCAACCCCAAAAGGGTTCCCAGACCTTCCCCCAAACCAGTGGGCAGAGGCACAAAACCAAGTTCAATCCTTGCTCTCCATAAGGGCAATTCAGCCTGTTCCTGCAGAACAGATAGGTCAAGGGTTCTATTCCAGACTTTTTCTGGTACACAGGAAAGAGGGCACTTGGTGCCCAATCTTAGATCTTTCCATTCTAAACACCTTCCTGGAGGTACCAACATTCAAAATGCTCACCCTTCAGCAGCTTCTTCCTGTGCTGGCCAAAGATGCCTGGTTAGCCACCCTAGACTTAAAAGAAGCCTATCTGCACATCCTATCAGGGACTCATGCAGGAAATACCGAAGCTTCAGTGCAGGATCTGTGCATTATCAGTTCTCTGCACTTCCCTTTGGCTTATCCACTGCTCCCAGAGTATTCACAAAATGCCTGGGTCCAGCCATTGCCTACTGCAGACAGAGAAAAATTCAAATTTACCCGTAATTGAATGACTGCCTGATTCAGGCAGACAGTCAGGAAATGCTGTTGCAACACCTGACATTTGTAAAGAACCTTCTAACCTTCCTGGGGTACACTATCAATGAAAAGAAATCAAAACTACTCCCCAGTCAAAAGGTTGTATTCCTGGTAGAAAGCTTGGACACCGCATCCTAGATGGCATTCCTTACTCCAGACAAACAAGCCTGTCTGACAGGCTACTTCATTCAAATGGCCACCAAAACCCAGCTATCTGCAAGGAAAATCCTGCAGGCCATAGGGTTCATGGCCTCTTGTATCCTACTAA
Source organism: Protopterus annectens (assembly GCF_019279795.1). NCBI lineage: Eukaryota > Metazoa > Chordata > Ceratodontiformes > Protopteridae > Protopterus > Protopterus annectens. The sequence goes on along the minus strand of NC_056728.1, from coordinate 22,779,428 downwards.
TTCCATATGCCAGACTGCATATGAGGAAACTTCAGTGGTACTTAAAACATCTTTGGTGCCAACATTCTCAGGACCTGGAAACTGTCATTCCTATCATACCTTGTCTAAGAACAGAGTTTCTTTGGTGGGCAGCCGCAGCATACAACCACAACAAGGAACTTTCCTTTACTCAACCCCCCGCCACCCAGACACTAACCACAGACACATCAGACTATGCCTGGGGGACAAACCTGGATGGCAGGTGCATTTAGGGCCACTGGAGGCCAAATCAAATTCATCTGCACATCAACCAAAAAGAGATGTTAGCTGTTCAGCATACTCTAACAGCTTTCAGATCCCTACTCTCACCAGGAGCCCTGCTAATAAAATCAGACAACACCCTAGTTATGTGGTATATCAACAAGCGAGGAAAACCCACTCTTTCCCACTCTGCAGGCTAATCATGGCCCTGTGGAACATGGCCTTGGACATGCAGGTCCATCTGCAAGCTCAATTCCTGCCAGGCAAACAAAATTCAATGGCAGACGACTTAAGCAGAAATCTCCTAGACCCACGAGTGGCAATTAGAGCCCACCACCTCCAGCCTTCTGATCCAGAAATGGGGGACCCCAGAGGTGGACCACTTTGCCTCCCCCTGCAATCTCCATCTCAGCAAATTCTGCACCAGGGCACCTCACAGCAGGGCCTGGAAAGTGGATGCCATATCCTTCCAGTGGGTAAACCTCTCAATATATGCATTTCTCCCTCTGCCCCTTCTCTCAAGAATATTGCTCAAGACAAGACAGGACAAACCAAGGACAATCCTGATTGCCCCGGACTAGCCACGCCAGCACTGGTACCCACTACTGCGCAGCCTGTCACCGGTGCCACCCTGGCACCTACCCCAGAGGCCGACCCTCCTCACTCAGAAGGGGGGACAGATCTTGCATCCGCAACTGCAAACCCTGAATCTTGCAGCCTGGCTTATTCTTTGAATTCTCCCCCAGTGACCAGCTTAAGCAAGCAGGTGCTGGATGTCATTCTTGAAGCCAGAAGACCCAGTACAAGGAAATCCTGTGCTGATAAGTGAAAAAGGTATTGCTCCTGAATTCAGTCTAAAGGAGAGGACAAAGCACTGCCCTCCCTACCGCTAATCCAGGATTACTTAGCAGATCTACTCCACAGAGGCCTATCCTTCTCCTCCATTAAGATCCATGCCTCTGCCATCTTGGCTCATTACAGCACTGAGTCACTCCTTTTCTCTCACCCTCTCATCAAACAGTTTCTGAGAGGGGCAAACAACTTAAGGCCACCAAGGAGAGCACCCACCCCTGCTTGGGACCTTAACTTTGTACTGGAAAAGCTCATGCTACCCCCTTTGAGCCTGCAGCGTCAGCAGAGTTAAAATTCCTCTCGTGGAAAACAGCCTTGCTTCTGGCCATCACTTCCGCTAGACGAGTGTCTGAGCTACAAGCACTTATGGCAGTGGAACCCTTCATTATTTTTCATGCTGACAGGGTCTCCCTCAGGAATAATCCTTCCTTTATGCCTAAAGTGGTGTCCAGTGTGGCTCTCAACCAATCTATCCATTTGCCAACCTTCTTCTCTAATCCTCAAAGTAAAGGAGAAAGGATCCTGCACTCCTTGGATGTACACAGACAGCTCAGATTCTACGTGGATTGGACTAAGTCCTTCAGGAAATCTGACCATTTGCTACTCAGTTTTGCACCATGGGCAGAGGGCAAGGCCATATCAAAACAGACAATTTCCAAATGGATCGCACACTTTATCCATTTCTGCTACAAACACCATGGGAAACCAACCCCTCAGGGGGTCAGAACGCATTCACTAGGGCAACTTCTACCTCTACAGCATTCCTCAGGGGAGTCCCTACCTGGGACATTCTGGAAGCTGCTACCTGGAGTTCTCTACACACATTCACCAAGCATTACTACCTCCCTATATTTTCCAAATCCAGGGCGGGTTTTGCAACTGCAGTCCTGCAGGGCATACTAGCCAGCCCAAACTCTTCTTGAATGCCTCCACCCTTTCTTCAGCTTTGAGAATCAATCCAAGTGTGATGATTGCAACAGTGAAACACAAAGAACATAGTACAGTTGTGTACACTTACCATAAATGTAGATGTTCGAGTGTATTCACTGTTGCAGTCCTGGTTTCACTCCCTCCAGCCCTCTTCTCTCTCTGTCTCCTCTCTGTGTATATTACTTACCCCTTACTGGGGTGTTGGTATTGGTATTTACTTTTTACTGGTGGTGATTTTCCCACCATAGCTTAGCTCCCTATTGGGGGGCTCCTGACATTTGGGGGCAAGAAAAACTGATGTAATGGCATTGGCTGCCTGTTTTTATACCCCTGACAACTTGACGTCAGTCTTGGAGCAACAGCAAACGAGACAGAAATACTAAGTCTCTGGTATTCGGGCTGACTGAGGGCTAACCTGCAGGCAGATAACCCAAGTGTGATGACTGCAACAGTGAATATACTCGAACATCTACATTTATGGTAAGTGTACACAACTGTACTTTTCTTGTCATATCCATTGGAGCCTATGTCACATCTTACAAAACTTTTTGTTTTATTGAAAGCCCTCAAAAAATACACTGCAAAAACCTGTTAACTTTATTTTAACACACAAAACTATGTACATCTTCAGATATTGAAGTTTTCCCTTCCTAATAGGAATAGTTGTCCCAAACTGACAGCCGCACTCACAAACTAGGAGTGAATTTGTCTTTTTGGGTAAATTTCAGTTACTTGCAAGTAAGTGAACTGCCTGTATGCAAGCAAAGAATACATTTAGAAAACCTTAAAGAAAATCAACTACAAAAGGTAAGGAGAAACACTGTCCTGGAAGAGTCCTGCAGCTGTGCAGCAAAAAGCAGTTCAAGCTTCAGCTTTGGTGCAAGACATGACTTCCAGTAAGCTAGAGGAAAAATAAGTCAAATGTGCTCAGAGCTGATTAAAGTAAATGAAACATCGGAGTATATCAACTGAAGTAACAAAAGGCTGGAAAAAATGGAAGAAGCTTTAAACAGATATTCAGATGAGTTGATAATACTGCAAAAATCAGAGAATGAAATGAAGAAAAGACTGGCTGAGCATGAGACTGCCCAAGAAGAGATGTTTGAAAAGATGGTAGAATTAGAGGACAGAGCATGTAGGGAAAACCTGAGATTTTCTGCTGTAGCAGAGAAACTGAAAGGAACAGGCTGGATTAATTTTATGAAAGCACACTTATGGAAATGGACTGGTATTCCACAATAAGAGGTGTTAATTGAAAGGACACTTAATGTGGATGCTCCAAACCTGGCCATGAGAAAGCAGCCAAGACCTCTTACCAGTTTATTTTGACAAAACTGTGGCAGAAGGATAAAGTACTAAGTGGAAGACAATAGTGGGAAATGATTAACTCACTAACTGTATACCAAGCAGAAAAGGAGTACATTTATTCCAGAAGTCAGGGAATGTTGAGAGGCAGGTGTGAGATTCAAGCTGCTGAATCCAGCTATCTTCCAAATATTTTTTTGAGGAACAAAGTAATTTTTTGATGCAGTTCATGCTAGGTAGGAAAAAACAAATTTGTCCCGCAAAAAATGAGCTATCAGAAAGGGACTGCTTTTTTCATCTTATAATAAAGCTCATAGAAAGACTTTTCCAGTGAAACCTTTTTCAATATTCCAAAGGAAAATGCTTACACGAGAGAGAAAATGCACAGGAATTGACTAGAAATGAACCAGAGACTAGAGTTCAAAAATGATTATCAACGTGAAGAAAACCAGCAACTTGGAACTTAATGTTTGGAAGAACATTAAAGAGAGGGGAAGAGGACAGAAAAAGTAAGTAAAACATGATGTTATTCATGTTTCACTGTTGCAGTCATCACACTTGGAGTATCTGCCTGCAGGTAGCCTTCAGCCGGCCCGAATACCAGAGTCTTAGGATTTCTGCGTCGGATGTTTTTGCTTTTTCCATGACGTCAGGTCGTCAGCACTATACCTTTCAGAAAGTCTGACCAGCTGCTAATCAGCTTTGCTACAGGGAGAGTAAGGCCATTTCAAAGCAAACTAATTCCACATGGAAAGCACCATGGAAAACCTACCCCACATAGGATCAGACCACATTCCACTAGGGCTACTTCCACCTCTGCAGCATTTCTCAGGGGAATCCCTACCAGGGACATTCTGGAAGCTGCAACCTGGAGTTCTGTACACACCTTCACCAAGCATTACCACTTGCCAATCTTTTCTAAATCCAGAGCTGGATTTGCTACAGCAGTCTTGCAAGGCCTAGTAGCCAGCCCTAACACTTGTTGTGATGACTGCAACAGTGAAACACAAAGAACATAATACATTTGTGTACACTTACCATAAATGTAGATGTTTGAGTGTATTCACGGTTGCAGTCCTGGTTTCCCTCCCTCCAGCCCATTAGCTTTCTGTATCTGTCTACCTCTCCTCTCTATGGCTATTTGTAATGGCATTGGTATTTACTTTTTACTGGTGGTGTTCTCCACCATTTACTAGCTTCCTATTTGGGGGCTCCTGACATTTGGGGCAAGAAAAACTGATGTAATTGCGTCAGCTGCTTGTTTTATACCCCTGACCACCTGACATCATGGAAGAAGCGACAGTATCCGATTCAGAAATCCTAAGACTCTGGTATTCGGGCCAACTGAGGGCTACCTGCAGGCAGATAACCCAAGTGTGATGACTGCCACAGTGAATACACTCGAACATCTATATTTATGGTAAAGTGTACACAACTGTACTTTTTGTTCTCAACAGTATTTTATAAGACATGACTTGTATTACATGTATAGTAACAGTTTCAGTTATTTTTGTGTTATATGGCTACTAAAGTAAATAGGTGCCCCTTTTTCTTTATTTCTTTCTTTCTTGTTTAGTTTTAAGTAATGTAGGCACTGCAGTGTAAAAGTGAGTAAATGTAATGAAAAATGTTCTTTTAGCAAGTAAATGTTCACAGTGCAACATGAGAAGCTTCTAGCTGAAGGTAACTGTGTATTTGGTTCTCTTTTTTTTCTATGGAGACAAGCTAATAAGGTGGCAATAAAAACGTAATACCTTTTTTCTTTCAATGGCTAAAATATATTTTTTTCTGAAAGTATTCATGTTGCTTTCTACATCTGTGAGAGGGATAAAGATAAGACAAAACAGACAGTACTAAGTGTAAGTAGAAGCACAGGTTGTACCATCTGTCTTAATATGGATAACCTTAATTATAGGTCAGTTAAAGCCCATGCGTGTAGTGTCAATCTGGACAGTTGTTCCTGTTAGGAGGGTTAAACTTCATTATTTGAAGATGTTCAAAGTTTTTTGTGTTTGGATTAAATTAGTAGGATATGGGTGGGTTTATTTTGATGGTTTTCATTAAAACAAAAAGTATGTTAAGATGTGGCTTGAGTTCAAATGGATATGACAAGAAACAACTGTATAAAAGGTCAACCTGCCAAACAGTGTATGCATGTAACACAAAAACTAAAACTAGACATTAAAAAGCTGTTATTCATAACAGGTGGAAATAATAACTTCTTATCATAAGGTCAACACTTTCCATATTATCTTCTGATGTTAATGTTCTCACAGGTATATGCAAAAAGGAAAGAGTAATGGATTGTATTAAGTAATGCAGAGTGCACATAGCTGTGCTACAGGAGACATATTTGGAAAGAACTGAGCATGTGAATTTATTAAATAATGGATTTCATGATGGTTATTTAGTGGAATATCTGGGACAAAAGAAAAGGGGGATACTTATATTAATTGCTAGAGGAGGTATATCAGTGATAGAAGAGGGGGAAAGATAATGGTAGATTTGTAATAGTAGTAAGGAACTACTAGCAAGGGTGGAGGATTATACTGGCATGTGTTTATATTCCAGTGAAAAATTGCTACAGTGCAGCTTAAGAAAATTCTGGGAGAAATAATCAATTTTCAGCAGAGATTTTCTTGTAGGTCAGGACTGGAATTTGATTTGAAACAGTAAGGCTGTATCGGGGGGGGGGGGGGGCTGGAAGGGCAAATGTAAAAAATGAAAGATGTGAGTTTAGTAGAAAGAGCTCAGATAGAATTTACGTATTATTCCCCAATGTACAAAGCAGGGCAAGGATTGACAGAGAGATCACAGGAAGTGGTGCATTTAATTGAAAGTTTTGACACACATCCAATAAATATTTCAGATCACACACCAATAGTAACTAAAATAAAATGCAGGGTAATGAAATAAAAATGAGACACTGGCACTTTCCCACCTGTGTATTAAACATAAAGGAATTTTAATGGGTGGTGGAAATCACTTAGGAGTTAAGGAAGATAGAAATTTCTTCAGAAAATGCAGCTGGGGAGTATGATAAAATCAAACTGGAGTTTAAAGACAGGGTAGAAATAAAAAAAGTGAGAGAGCTATGGTTAAGAAATAAGAATTATTTAGAGGAATTAACAAAGGTTAAGGTTTTGCAGAGTAAGGGGCATCTCACAGAATAAGAGGAGGCACAACTGCAGACTGCTAAAGAGAAAATAAGAGACTGTGGGTAATATGCATGAGTTTAGACACTGCTGTTAAGCAATTTGTTTGATAAGTCTAGAGGAGAAAAGCTTTTAGCAGAATGGCTGTGGCAACAGAAATAGAAGGGGATGTTGCCAAGCTTAGGGAGCCTTTAACAAGGAAAATAACCAGAGATCCTATAGAGGTATTAGTAATATTTTGGAAATGTTATGAAAATCTGTATAAAGTTGAGAGATGTAGAAATCAAGAAAAATATTTATGAAAGAATTAAATATGCCAAGGTTAGAGGTAGATGAGATTCTATTATTAACAGGATAGGAAGAGATAATATAAAAATGGTGATATATAACCAATTTACAGGAAAGTCTTCAGGGATAGATGGTATTTTTCTTTATTTATTTTACATTTATTGACCGGGTTAGTCCAGCTGGATACATGTCCATTTTCAGTTGAGGCCCGGAGAAAAAAGCTCCACAAAACACAGTATTTATACTATATGACAGTTTTTTACAAATGCAGGTGCATTACAGATTTTAGCAATTCTTTACATTTCCTTACATTACTGCTTAAAGAATATTTATACATATATATGGATAGTTATAAGAAGGTATTTATAATGACACAGATTAATATATAAAAGCACACTCTCTTTATGGTTAACAGAAAAGCAGCTAGATTAGTACAGGAGTAGTGATAAGTCCCCAAACATAAGTGAGGAAGTTAGTCAGGGTTAGCACAAGGGCATAACCAATGTGTTTTAAGGTATAGTTTTAGTTTGTTTTTGAATAGTGTTATTGAGGAAAGCGAGGTCAGGTCACTGGGGAGTGAGTTCCAGGTTTTGCCCATGGTATTAGAGAACAAAGAGTCACCAGCCATATTGTTGGTTTTATCTATTTGTACAAGTAGTTTATTTGACGAGTGTAGTGGATCTTAAGGTTATTGTAGGGGGTGATAAGGTTGATACAGGATCTTGTGGGCAACTGTTAACTGGTTAAATAGTAGGTTTGGCAACTTTAGCCATCCTAGTTTTTCAAAATTATGACAGATGGGTTCTGAAAGCGGAGCCAGTGGCAAATCTGGCAATGTTGTTGTAGGAAATAGCCAGCTTGTTAAGGTTGTTTTTACACAGATTAGTATATATAGGGGAGGCATAGAGGAGAGTAGAGATTAAGTGGGTATGGGCAATAGTAGCCCTTTCTATTGAGTCAGAAAGGGTTTGATCCTATAGAGGGAGCCTAGTTTTTTGTTGACTTTTTATAGTACTGTTAAAGAGTATCAAAGTTAAGGCTGTTATCAATTAGTACCCCTAGAAGTTTTGTAGTGGGATCAGGAGATATGATAGTACCATTGTACTAGTAAAGTTAAGTGGGGAGGCCCTACGAGTGGGAGTGAATAGTAAGAGAGTTGTTTTTTGGGGGGGTCAAGATGAGGCAACGGTGTAGAAGCCATTTCTCAACTGTACTAAACACATTTTGGGTTAGGGTCTGTAGGTCAGATGGAGAAGTGGCTGCGCACATTAATGTGGAATTGTCTGCGTATTGAATACAGGTAGCTTGAGGTATTACAGAATGTAGGTCATTAATAAAAATAGTAAATAGGAGAGAGCCTAATATGGAGTCTTGAGGGACACCAAGGGCAGTGGGGGAGGTGGGTAGATAAATTGTTCTCCCGTAGTACAGCCTGCTGTCTATTGTTTAGGTAGGATTGGAACCATTGTATAGCCAGTGTATCTAGTGACAGGTTTTTGAGTATGTTTATGAGTAGCTGGTGGTTAACCATATTGAAGGCTTTAGAGAGCTTGATAAAGAGGGCTGAGGAAAGAGTGTTATTATTGGGATTTTTGCTAACACAGTCAGAGAAGGATAAGAGGGCAGAGGTGGTGCTGTGAAATGGCCTAAAACCATGTTGGCAGTTAACTAGTAAGTTGTTTTGGATTAGGTAGTTTAAAACAGTTGTCTATGAATGCATTTCTCCATGATTTTTGCCAAAGGAGATAATATAGCGATAGGTCTATAGTTTGATAATTCGTTGGAGTTACCACCTTTATGCAGGGGGATAATATGTGAACTTTTCCAGATAGATGGGATAGTTCCTTCAGTTATAGTTCTGTTAATCAGGATGGAAGTGGGATAGGCTATAGATTTTGCAGCTTTTTGCAAATATTCTGCAGGTAGTAGATCAGCTGAGGGGGTGGTTGGTTTAAGTTTTTGAATTGAAGGTGAAATGAGGTGGGTGAGCTACATATAGAAGTAGTCAGAGATGAGATGTCAGGAGATAGTTGATTGACAAGAGATTGAATGGTCTCTATAAAGAAAGTGTTAAAGGTATTGGCAATTTGTTTGGGGTTATCGTGGTCAGTGCCTAATGGGGTTGGTGTGACAGAACAACCTGGGTGTAAGAGTTTGGCCCAGACTTTATTTCTAAGGAGGATTTTTTTGTTTGGTTGCTTTTAAGAGCCATGGGGCAGGTTTAATCCTAGTTCTAATTGTACATGTTGGTGCATGGTAGTTTAAAATGGCTAAGAATTTAGTATTAAAGTATTTTACTGCGTTCTCCAGAGGTAGGTGTTTCAGGGCTGACCAATCACATGCCCTAAGTTCATTTTGGAAGACGTCAGGGTTAAAATTTTTATTGTTCCTTATTGTCCTATAGGTGTTTGGGCTAGGAATGTCACTCATATCTGATTATGAAGGTGAGTGAATGGTCGCTTACATCTTCGGAGAGGGTCCCTACCTTGTAAGTTTGGTGATGATTATTTATGAGAATCCAGTCTAAGGTGCTTTCCTTGTTGTTGAGTTTATTAGTCCTTGTGGGGGAGGTAATGGTTTGAGTAAAACCATATAGGTTAATATGAGTAGTAGGCTGTTCAGTGGTACAGGTCCTCCAGTTGATATTAAAGTCACCGAGTACTATGGTTTCTTGGGGGTAGTTAGTGGAAAGCCAGCTAAGGATATCTTCAAGGGTGTTAGAGTTATTGCCTATATTCCTGTAGAAGCTTGGAAGCTAGGAGGGAAGTAAGTCATAACGATCTGGCAGGTTTTGTTTAACAGCATTTTAAAAGGAGGAGAAGCACCAACGTACTAGAAGAAAGTTGTGGTAGCTGTAATACATAAAGATTGTAAAGATCCAGTTTCCTATAGGCTCATTTCTATTCTAAACCATGATTATAAATTATGTCTGTAATGGCTAAAAGAATGGAAAGGTGTTGCTACAAATGATATATATGGTTTAATGAGGTTTTGTGGAGGGGGAGCAAACATTTGACAACATTACTAGGACAATGATGATCCAGAGGAAAGCAGAATGTAAGAAAATACTACTGTTGTTAATAGGTCTTAATGCAGAGAAAGCATTCAAGAGAGTAAACTTAGATTTTATGAGTTGGGCAATTTAAGCATTTGCACTCCTTGGAGAATATACTAACATATACTAAGGATATACAAAACCCATCTCCTTACTCTGCATCATCTCTGCATTCGCATCATTTATTCCTCCTTAACTTAGTTTATTTCCAACAATTTCTCATGCTCAGTTGTAATTCACTGTTAATGACTCTTAGACTGTACAGTTGCTAGGTTTTATTATTATTATTATTGTAGAATTTTTTTTACTGTAGAATGCAGCATAAAGCTGTAGGACTTCTTTGCTTTGTGTGTGTGTGTGTGTGTGTGTGTGTGTGTGTGTGTGTGTGTGTGTGTGTGTGTGTGTGTGTATATATATATATATATATATATATATATATATGTATATATATATATATATATATGTGTGTGTGTGTGTATATATATATATATATATATATATATATATATATATATATATATATATATGCTAATATGTTTGTCATTGTTACTGGAGCTTTTCTCCCCGGGCCTCCACTGAAAACAGGCTCTTTTTAGGCCCATTAGACCCTCCTGTCATCAAACTGAAATAAGTAAGTAAATAAATATATGAGGAATGAGAGGCGAAAATTAGTGTGTGGGAAGGTCCTCTCTGATGAGTTCACTTTGAACAGAGGAAGCAGGCAGGAGTGTCCTCTTTTACCTTTGTTGTTTACGTTATGTTTCGAACCATTGGCAAAGAAAATAAGGGACTCAGAAATTCAAGATGTACTTGGTATGGTAATCAAAAAAGGTTGGCTTTATTTATTTTATTTTATTTTACATTTGTTAACCGGGCTAGTCTAACTGGATATATTTCCATTTTCAGTAGAGGCCCGGGGAGAAAAGCTCCAAAAGTAGCACAAAAATATCATATACAGTTTTATAACAAAGAAAGTAGAAAGGAAATTAAAATACAAAAAAGGAATCTTTATGAGAAGTACTTACACTAAGAAGGATTGAATATATAGGATAATATATGTCATTTTACAACATGATATCTGAGGTAATTTAAAGTTCCTTGATGGATTAAATACATACTGGAAGTTGTATTAATCTTACTAGTGACAGATTCTGCTTACAGACGGGAAAGCAGTATGAAATTTTGTATCCAGAGGCAGTGTGAAGATAGAAGTAGGGAAGGCTGAAGATTAGTCAGGGTTACTGCAAGGACATAACCAGTGTGTTTTAAGGTGTCTTTTGAGCTTTTGCTTAGAGTGGCAGTGAAGGTAGTAGAGTTAGATAGATTGGTAGAAGGTTCCAGTTTTTTCCAGCAGTGTTGGAGAAAAGAGAGTCACCTGCCAAGTTATTGGACTTGCTTATGCTAGCAAGCAGTTTGCTAGAAGAGCTTAGGGAATTGAGATTATTATAGGGGGTAATTAGGTTAGAGAGTATAGGAGTATTTTTTTGGTTGGTAAAAGATCTTACGGGCAATGGTAAGTTGGGAAAAAATCAGAATGTTTTGTAGTTCAAGCCAATCTAGCTGCTTTAGATTCTGACAGTGGTGAGTTTGAAATGCATTACCAGTGGCAAATCTGGCAATGTTGTTGTAAGAGTTGGCTAGTTTGAGAAGATTGTTTTTTTAGGTTAGTATATATAGGTGAGGCGTAAAGAAGAGTTGAGATTAAATGAGAGTGGGCAATAGTGGTTCTAGCTGTTGGAGTTAAGAAGGGTTTGATTCTGTATAAGGAGCCCATTTTTCTGTTTGCTGTTTGTATGGTGTTATTTATATGGCTATCAAAGTTGAGGTTATTATCGATTGTGACTCCTAACAGTTTGGTGGTAAAGTCGGGGGATATAAGGGTGCCGTTGTTGGATTTGACTGAGAAGTCTATAGGGAAGGACATGCTGGTAGATGTAGAGTAAGAACTTAGTTTTTTTGGCGTTCAAAAGGAGGCAGCGTTTCAAGAACCAAGCCTCGAATACCTTCTGAGTTAGTGAATGTAGTTCTGAAGTGGAGTTGGCAGAACATTTGAGCATAGAATCATCGGCATAGTGTATACAGGTGGCTTGAGGGATTGCTACATGAAGGTCAGTGATGAATAATGAAAAAAGAAGAAGTCCTAAAATGGAGCCCTGAGGGACTCCAAGGGTAATTGGCAGGTGGGATGACAGTTTGTTCTCCCAGAGAACTGCCTGTTGCCTATTGTTGAGGTAGGACTTAAACCATCAAATAGCTTGGGTGTCTAGAGAAAGAGATTCAAATGTATTTATAAGCAGGGGGGTGGTTTACCATATCAAAAGCTTTTGAAAGATCAATGAAGAGAGCAGAAGAGAGGATGTTATTACGGTTTCTATTAATGGACTCGGTGAAAGATAGGAGAGCGGTGGTGGTACTATGAAATGGCCTAAAGCCATGCTGGCAGTTAGCCAGTATGTTGTGTTTAGTTAAGTTGTCTAATAGCTGATGGTGAATGCATTTTTCCATGACTTTTGCTAAGGGTGATAGTAGAACTATCGGACTGTAGTTAGAGTAATCGTTAGATTTACCATCTTTATGTAGGTGGATAATGTGGGGAGATTTTCCAGATGTCTGGGATGGTTCCCTCATTAATGGTTCTGTTTATCAGGATGGATATAGAAAGGCAACTACTTTGGCTGATTTTTGCAAGTATTCAGAAGGTAACTGGTCTGCTGAAGGAGTACAAGGCTTAAGTTATAGTATAATTTTGTAGATGAGAGTGGTAGAGATGGGTTGAAATTGGAATGCTGGTAGAGATCCAGGTATAGAGGTAGGGAAACTTGTGTTGCCAGTGGAAAGCTGACTGGCTAAAGTTTGTATGGTCTCTGTGAAGTAGGTGTTGAAGTTGTTGGCAGTTTGATGTGGGGCATTATGATCAGCGTCTAGAGGGGATGGTGTACTAGAGTGGCCAGGGTGGAGTCTATTTATGCTAGTCCAAAATTTCTGTGGATTATTTTGGTGCGTTTGCTGTAGTTTACAATAGTAGTTCTTTTTGTCAGTGAGTATAGCTTTTTTTGTTATATTTCTCAACTGTCTAAAAGTTTGTTGTTCAGGGGTAGTTCTGTTAGCTCTCCACTTAGCCCATGATTTGTTCTTAAGTAGAATTTTCTGTCTGGTTTCTTTTGAAAGACAGGGGGTTGGTTTGGACTTCATTCTAATAGATCATTTAGGTGAGTGCTAATCAAGGATTGCTAAAAAAATTGAGTTAAAATATTTATTAGCCTCTTCAAGTGGGAGAACTTTTAGATGATTCCAGTCACAGGCATTTAGTTCATTTTGGAATAGTACAGGGTTAAAGTGTTTCTTGGTTCGTGAGATCCTATAAGTAGGGGTGTTAGAAATATAATTCTTTTGCCTTATAATGTAAGTCAGAGTATGATCACTTACATCATCAGGTATTGTTCCTACATTATAAGTTTGTGGATGTTTATTAATAAGTATCCAGTCTAAGGTGCTCTCTTTTTTGGTTGGTTTGTTAATTCTAGTTGTGGAGGTGATTGCTTGACTAAAGCCATGAAGATTAATATGTGAGGAAGGGTTTTTAGTATTGACAGTTTTTCAGTCAGTATTGAAGTCACCTAGTATTATTGTTTCTTGTGGATAAGTTGAGGACACCCAGCTTAGAATATCTTCTATTGTATTGCTGTTATTGCCGGGGGGTAGGTAGATACAGATGATGTAAAGGGATTTGCTAGGGTTGAGTTGAAGTCTGGAGATGAGGACTTTAGCCTTACTGTCCTGAGGTGGGTTATAATTTATAGAGGAGATCTGTAGGCCATTTTTAAACAGGAGTGCTACTCCCCCACCTTTACGTTTTAAGCGGTCTTGTCTCAATATGTTATAGCCTGGGGGATTATTTTGTTATCCTTAGTTCCAGGTTTTAACCAAGTTTCTGTAAGGCAAAATATGTCAAAGGAATGAATATCAAGGAGGGCATGGAGATGGGCTACTTTGTTGTTAATACTGCGGATATTGAGATGTCCTATTAGTAAAGAGTTGGAGAGTCTGGTCTGGGTTGGAAGGGTTGAGGGTGTGGTGCAGTGAATATTTACTGTGGAGGCATTGGTTGGGCCGGGATTTGGGAGGATGTCACTATCTTTTAAGGTGGGGTTCTTTAGCCTAGAAACTGGGTTTATATATATATATATATATATATATATATATATATATATATGTATATATATGTATATATATATATATATATATATATATGTATATATATATATATATGTATATATATATATATATATATATATATATAGAGCTAGTTTGATATTTCACTTTCCTTACTAAGTGGTTATTGCACTTAATGTGTGTGAGTCGATGGAACTTAGCTAACAGGTAGCAGGGAGTGGAGTTCATGCTTATGTGAATATGGGTGAGAGAAATATTGTGAATGGCTGTTTGTTTTGGAGAGTAGTTAAGGTGGTAGTAATTCACCTTTTTAAAACATGTTAGGAGAAAGGCTGATGTGAGGGCATAAGTGTGGCTATGAGTATTAAGTTGGTTAGGATAACTTTAGTTGTAGTCTGCATTTTGTTATGGATACCTATGCAAATACAATGAAGGTTAGACTGAGATAAGATAATAAAAGAAATAGTAAGTGTGGGAGAGACTTTAAGGAGAGGTAACTGTAATGCTGCAAGGTATGGAAAAGAACTTTAAGTAGAGACACTTGAGATAGTTGGAAGAGGAGTGGTGTAGCTAAGTGGAGTAGGTGGTTGGGGCAATTGATTGGCAGGATGGGAGAGATGGTGTGGTTTAGGAAGTATAAGTTAAGGGCTACTGGGGTGGGTGGGAATTGGAGGTAGGGTAGGGGAGCAGAGTGAGCCCGCAGGGAGAATGGAGCGGGTAGACCCAAGGAAAGAAAGTCAGCAGGGCAGACAGCGTGAAAACTATCAGTATGGTGAAAGTAAGTGCAGAGGTTGGTAATTAGGCTGGTTAGAGGGGTGCTTAGGGACTGTGTTGAGGTGAGTGGGTGAAAGTCAGAGGTAGGTAGGACTATTAACAAGCAGTTAGAGAAAAGAATGTGAAAGGACTAGTTATGGTGAAAGAGATTGTGTGAGGAAGAGAGGTTATGGGTGGGTAAAGACTGCCATCTAGTGGCCAAATTAATTATGTGGAGTGAGGAAATCACTGTAGGAGGTAGAAAGGTATAAGGAAAGGATGAAATGGGATGAAGTAGGTATGAGGGCTTTGGCTGCTGGGCTTCTTGGACCGGGTCCTATACTAGCTCCTAGTAAGTGGTAGAGCAACTTTACATTCAAAATAAAGTAGGATTAATTCCATGTAACATACTTTCTTTAGTTTCTTTCCTGTCACTTCAGGGAGAAGGTAGGACTTTCCTTTTGGGGGGAGTAAGTCAATCTGGGAATAAATAGAGTCTGTGACTGTTCTTGGTTGTCCAAGAGGGCAGGGCCAGTAGACAAAGCAGATTAGGTAGAGATGCAGAAAAACTGGAGAAAATAATGAGAGGAGATAATTGTAATTCAAATATAGATTTAATCAGACAGAGATTAATAGGTTAATCAGCTGTTAAATTCCATTGAAATAATGGAAGTATATATGTATCACTCCAAAATATGCAACAAAGTCTAGAAAATTTAGGATTTTTGCTTGGAGGTGTTTGCTTAGGTATTTTCTATACTCTAAGCAAACTCCAAAGATTTTTCCCCAGCTAGATTACAAATGTTGAACATGTGATGGGCAGTAACGAGGTAATTGGGAACATATTTTTGAGGAGTGTAATGAGTTGGTAGATTTTAAAAAATTCCCTGCAATCTACTGTGTCAGAAATACTGAGAGCAATTTGGTGTAACTAAGGAAATTATATTTTTGAGCTGTGATACAGGATCTGAATTGCCTAGGCATAGTAAGGCCATGGTGAGTAGCTGCCAAAAAACAATTAGTAGAAAATGGAAATCAAAGTCTAAACCAAATGTATTAGAAGTAGCAAATATAGTAACAGAGATAAAACAACTGGAATTTGGATCTTTAGAAAAGAGTAGGAGCAAATTACATAGAAAAATGGGAATTGTGGGAACAGTACATTCAGAATAATATTTTGGAGCAGGAATGAAGTTTAAGGGAAGGCAGGAATAGAATGAGCTATGTTATGCTCATTTGAAAAGGACTGTGTAGATTATATGTGATTTATGTTTGCAAATGAAAATGTGTCAGTTTGGTTTGTTTTCATTTATGTAAATGTATGATTGCCTAAGTCATTTGTGATTGAGTAAAGATGTTTTTTGATTAACAAAAAAAAAAAAAAAAAAAAAAAAAGATTCAGAACTCTTCAAAGCTAATTGTGGTGAACCCTTTTTGACCCAGGCAGCAGTGGTTTTCCCTTCTTTTGAAACTGGCCAAGGGCAGTTATCACAAGCTTCACAAAATGGACTTACTCACACAGGACAGGGGGAGTTTGATACAACCCAGTGTTCAATCTCTTCATTTGACTGCCTGAATGATAGAACTGTAATACATTTTAGGCACCTTTTACAGAAGACGTGCAGCAGGCATTAAAGAAGGCAAAGAAATTTCTACTAAAAAAATCATATGTGGGTAAGTAGAAACAATTTTCTAGTTGATGCATTTCCAAGAACCAGGATCCTTTTGGCTTGGACTCCTGTGATTCTTCAATGTTTGTGTGCATCAGACAAGCAGAAATGGCCAATAAATGAATCTTGGGAGAAGAATAAAAAAGGCCATTTCTGCTTGTATGCCTCAGGATCTTCCCCTCTCTATTTTACC
Source organism: Protopterus annectens (assembly GCF_019279795.1). Classification (NCBI taxonomy): domain Eukaryota; kingdom Metazoa; phylum Chordata; order Ceratodontiformes; family Protopteridae; genus Protopterus; species Protopterus annectens. The sequence continues at coordinate 22,762,814 of NC_056728.1, read as the reverse complement.
TCTGGTGAGATAGTTGTTGAAAGGAGTGTTGCATATCTGTTCATCATCTATTAAACTGGTGACACCTGTTTGACATCTTAATTTTGGTTTAGAAAACTGTCTTCTTTTGAACCACCACACAAAGCTGATTTCAGGTTCCTATCTTGAAGAAGAGTGTTACTTATTGTTCTGACTTCTGCAAGAGGAGTATCTGAGTGTCTAGCTCTTATGGTGAGTCATTCCTATCTTATTTTCCATAAGGATAGGGTAACTTTGAGAACAACTTTTTCCTTCTTTTATGCCTAAGGTCATTTCATGGTTCACAGTGATCCAGGCTATTTATCTCCCTGTTTTCTTTCCAGAGCCAAAAATTAAGGGAGAAAGATTTCTTCACAGTCTGAACATCCATAGGCAGCTTGGATATTGTATTGACAGAACAGAATCCTTTCAGACTTCTGATCAACTGTTTGTCTCTTATGTCTAAACCAGATGATTTCTAAATGATTGTCCCATGACGTTACTTTTTGTTGTTCTCACAATTATATTAGGACACTTCCAGGCAAAGTCAGTACCTGGCTACTTTTGTGGAATTTTTAGAATGGAGTTGACTCAAGAAGAATTCTAGAGACAGCAGCTTGGTCATTTGTGCACACCTTTAGCAAGCACTGTAAACTGGATTCCTTCTCTACGTCTAGAGCAAACTTCCATAGGACTTTGATCCCACTTCTTCCTCCCTTACTAAATAAGCTCTGGTATTCATCCCATATAGCTTAAAGCTACTGCCTGAAGCAGTGATTTTATGATGAATTTACCTTGACAATAAATCTTCAAAGAGATCACTGCTGCAGTATCCAGTCCCTACCCATCTCGATATTTTTGCTATTTTTTTCCAGGGTGTTGGATTTGTGATTATGTTTTTATCTTGCATGGCTTTTGGCTCCCTATTTTCTGATACAAGAAAACTCTGGTGTATTTCACAGCCTATCCACTGGTTTTATTCACAGCATTGTGCTTACCAGTGGCTAGGGCGCGTGGAAGGATTCCTAAAGCTTTGGAAACCTGTCCGACTGAGTCCGATCCTTGACAAGACGTCTCCTATAGCTTAAGGCTACTGCAGCACAGACCTTTTTGAACATCCACTGTTATGGTAAGTTTACTTGCACAACTGTACTGTCTAAAATACCAAGGGTATGTATGATATAAAGTCAGATGATGTAAAAATACTAGTATATTCCCAAATCTGAAATTAAAATATTGCACTGTTGCATTTAAATGCTTTGTGCTTAGTTGAAAAGTACACTTCTTGCTTTCTTAAAAGCTCCAACAGCTTAGGCTTTGTTGTGTGTTTTTTGGCAATGTATTACCAACAGTTCCTTTCCATTAGCACTTCTGTGTTTTTATTAGTCCCAGAAATTGGCTTTTTTACATTGAGTTGACTGATATTTTCCAGAGGAATGTATGGAACTTTTATAATATATCAATAAGTACATACATGAGACATGTTTGTTTTGGACAAGTTTGTGTGTTTTTTTCAGCAACTTTCAGTCGTCAGTACAAATGAGGATCATTCCAAGGGGAAAAAAAAACAGCCCCTGTAAGATTATAGTGACTAACACTAATGCCATTATATGTCACTGGCATGGGAATACAGTACTACTTCCTTATTTCTAGTATGACTTGTGTAAAGCAGACTTGAAATGGATTATGGGAAAGAGAAAAGGTTGAAGAAAATTAATCTCATGTTGATATGTCAATCCCCACTGGCAGCCATTTTGTGGAAAATTCACATTAAAATTCTATAAGAAGTACTCAGGGTGATTTTGAGGTACTAAAATGTCTCCGTAAACAAAGATAGAGCGAAAAAAATATATTTTTTTAGTTCTATGGCAGAGTATTCTTTTATTGTGTCACTGTCTATGTGAGAAAGGTAGGTATCAGAGTCAGCACAATTTGCTGTTAATTAAATTACCACAGTCTGAGCAAGAGTGCATTACTACAACATGTAAGAGTAGGTTCCAAAAATAAAGTTTCTAAAGTAAGGACACTTAAACACTGGTACTATTAACATAGAAAGTTGCTAGAAAAACAAGATGGGAATTAGCATCTAAAAGAAGTAAACTGTAATGATGATCAGCACTTACTAACTGCAATGCCCCATCTTTCCGAAGAAAAAATATAATTTTAGGAGTTACAGAGCAGGGTTTTGCACCAAAATTAGGGACAGTTAAGTTGTATGCATGAAAGTAACTGAGGATAAAAACTGCCCTAAGTCGTAAATGTGGACGGTAGGTAAAATAAAAAAGTAAAGTACATAAAACTGTTTGATATCCTAATAGTTCTCAGAATGTTACTGATGATAAGCTAGCAGCTGTATTGTATATGCACGCATAAATACATTACTATGTAAGCAGGGATGTACATATAAATGCATTATTACATAAGCAGAGATGTACACATAAATACATTACTGTGTAAGCTTTAAAAGTGTAATGAAGAATCAGTTACCAGCATATAAGGACTTAGACTGACATTCAGGCAGTGTTTCCATAAAAACAAAATTTATTTATTTATTTGATATTTGTTAACTGGGTTAGTTCAACTGAGCCAGAAGCCCATTTTCAGTGGAGACCCAAGGAGAAAAGCTCCAGTTAATTCACAATCTTATAAAAATTAGCAACATAACAAAAAATGGTCAGTTGTACAGAAACATAAATAAATAAATAAATAAATAATCAGTTACCAGCATATATGGACGACAAACTGACATACAGGCAGTGTTTCCATAAAAATAAAATCTTATGTCATACTATAATTAATGTCTAGAGTTTTAACATTCCTGTCTTGTTCAGGTATAATTAGGACTTAGCAGATATTCAAACACCAACAGTTAGGAATAAATGCACGTCTGTCACTTAGTATAGCAATAATCCATGGCTGGGTGTGACTAATGCTGGATTTACCCACAGCTGGTGAGATATGGTCACTAGGGCACCAAACAAAGCCAACAGTGGGTAAATCCAGCATTACCCACACACAGCCATGGGTTATTGTTATTATACAATGACATTATTTAAGAAAAAAGTTACTTAGTTTTCTTAAATAATGTCCTTGTATAATGGCTCTGTGGTGCTCTTCCACTTTTTCCCCCGTATCCTGGGGCTTTCTTGATGTACTGCACATGTGTGTGGGACTTGCATTCCCAAGCTTATGCAATACATCTGTGCTTTGGAAAGGAAGCAATAGAGAAAGGAAGATCTCTGTTGCTTTTTTTTTTATTAAAAAAAATGTTGAAATCTGGAACCATTCAGACATACGAGAGAGGCGGGGCAGAGAAAATACAAGGATGATCAGGCATGCTTCTTTAGTTTTGCATAATGTACCTGATCATTCTTGTATTTTCTCTGCCACGTCCTCTCTCGTACCTATTCAGATTTCAAAGTTTATCACATTTTTTTTTTTAAATGAAGGGAACTGAAATCCATAGCAGATATTAGTAGAAGAAAGTCTGGGACGACTGGAATTTTTTCTATTGGTATATGCTTGATTTTAAAACGGGCACGCTGATTGGGTTGACCAATCAGCATGCACGTTTGTGAATGTTAATGGCCAGTCATTGTATAATATATAATAACATTTTAAATGTTTGAGTGTGAGACAGACTATTTGTAGAGTAAGTTTGCATTTTACTTTTGAAAAATAAATCAAGGAAATAAGTTAAGTGGAGTTAGTTGTATAGTAAATACATAGCAGTAATTCCTTCCATTTAGCCAGTGACATCTATTAGTCTGCAACTAAGACACCTATCTGCACAATAATTCACATCAATAGTGAATGTAAAAATAAAAAATTGCTGTGATTTATATAAAATGTACAAAACAAAATAGTTCTTGCCAGTGTCACCATCCTAGACAGTCTAATTAATAAAATGGTACACTTAAATGGAGTAGATAAACCATCAGCAAACCTTTGATGTTATGTTGTCCAGTCTCACCTCCATTTTTGCTGATTGGTTGGGTTCGGAACCGAGAATCAATTCCAACTCAGCCTTATACAAAAGCTCGAGAGCTTCCACTGGCTCGTGGCTATACCCTATCCCATGATGCTCAAGGAAGGTTACCCAAATCTCGTTTGCCACTAAACAAGATCAAGGTGCTTCCAACTAGGCTCTAGGCTAAGTGCAAACATTTTCTTACTTTTACTGTATTTCTTGTGCCTTTTCAGAAGACTTTGGTAGATTGCAGTTTTTTGGACTTGTTAGGATTGTTAGATAGCCAGTTTTACTTGTTCATTGTTGTGCTGGTATTGCTTTTGTTGGCCGTCATCTACCGCTAGGCCTGTTTTCTGTTTTTCCCTATCCCAGTCCAAAACTCATTTAATTTAGAGAGTTTTTGGGTTCCTTTTTCTGTAAAAATAGTTTTTCTGTTATTATCCCTCTATCGTTGGGTAGTCCGTTTAAGTTAGAGTGCTCCCTTTGGCCTATTTCTTTCATTTTCCCTTTTCCTGTGAGTAATTTGTCATTTAACTTAGAGACTTCTCCTTTAGTTAATACTTCCCCTGGTTTGAGTTTCTTTCTCCGCTTGTTAATATTGTATAGTTAAAAAAAAAAAAAAAAAAAAAAAAAAAAAAAAAAAAAACTTGTGTTTTTTTCTTCTGCCTTTTTGTAGAGTTGTCTTTAGTGTTTGGCTTACTTGTCTAAGTAAACTTCCAAAGTATGTCTAAGGATACTAAGGAGTCAAAGCGTTCTGGCTTTAAGAAGTGTGACAAATGCAGTCAGAAGATGTCCTTGACAGATGGACAAACCAGTTGTGTGTATTGTTTGGGTGCTGTCCATCTGCAGGAGTCATGTTCTTTCTGTCATGTTTTCAGCTCCAGAGTCTTATGGATAGAAAGAATAAGCTCATTGTTAGGGGGCTTACAAAAGATGACTTTTACTGAGGCTCTAGAAGGGAATCAGGGTACTTCTAAATCCTCCCATCAGTCTCCTTCGAGATTAGAGAAATCCTCCAAAAGGTCTTCTTCCACAGCTCCATCTTCAGAACCATCTAAAAAGCATGCAAAAGAGTCATCTGTGGACCCAAAGGCTTTCGGGCCCGAGAAAGTTAGCTCTGCAGCTCCTTCAGTGACTCAGAGCCGATAGAGTTTCAACTTCGGAGCTGGTCCCCAGTTATGGAACCAGTCTCTTCATCATTACATTCTCCATCAATCTATCAGGTCCTCAACCCTGTCCTCTCAGTCCTCCAAGAGCCTTTCAGACAATGTTGTGGAGCAGGTGGTCAAGAGGCTTTTACGGACACCGGTGCTGACCAAGATTCTGTCGACCCTGACACAAGAGGATTCGGGGCCGACCAAGATAACTTCCCTTTCATTGATTCCTCCTCTGTCCCATTCTGCACTTTCACTGCCAGAGTGCTTGGATCCTATTGTAGTAGAACTGTCTGTGCCTAGACCTGCTCCAGGTTCTTTGACCCAGACTACCGCTCCGACCTCCTTGGTTCCATCAGATTTTGAGGTGTCTAGGAGCCGATGCTCCCCCGTCGGGTCCAGGGAGGAAAGTCGAGTTGGACAGCTGCCTGACCCGAATCTACCTCTCGGGGCTTCAGCACAGGTGATCTTGGTGCCTACATCAGCCTCGGATCCTACTGTCTTGGTTCAGGGGGCAATTCTTCTGGTTTCTTTTGAGCCAAGAGCTTCCTTGGAGCGGGGCCATGGTGCTTTTGAGATCCAAGGCACATGGTCCCAATTGAAGGCCAATTTGCACATCAATGTTCTAGGAATGAGGGCAATGCTATTAGTGTTGCAAGCATTCCAGGATACCCTCCCTCTAGGGGCAGTTGCAATTCAGACAGACAACATGTCAGTAGTCTGATACATCAACAAACATGGGGAAACCAAATCTTATCCACTGTGCTGAGAGGCAATGGGCGATTTCTTCCAACCGCTTTCTGATAGCAGTGCACATTCCAGGAAGTTCCAGTGTGACAGCGGACAAATTAAGCAGGACAATTCTGATGCCTCACGAGTGGTCTCCGAACACTGTAGTGGCAAACAGGATTTTTCACCGTTGGGGCCAACCTTGCTACAACCTATTTGCTTCTCCCCTAAACAACAAGTGCAGAAGTTACTTTGCCCTAATTCCCCCTCCAGGGAAGTCACCTAGAGACGCTGTTCTCCACAGCTGGCCTCCCGGTCTGCTATATGCCTTTTCCCGCATTCCTCTAATCACACAAGTCCTAAAAAAAGCCAAAAAGACAAATTTTATAATTCTCATTGCCCCCATTCTGGCCTTGACAAGTTTGGTTTCCCTTCCTCTGGCCTCATCAGTTACAGAATCCATGGATCCTGGACCCAGTTCCAGATCTACTCAGTCATCCAGAGGGTATGGTTCACCTCAACCTTCGACAACTCAAGCTCATTGCATGTCTTCTCCAATTCCCATGATTGCCAGGCATCCCCTCCCTTTCTTCCCCTGTTCCATGTATTGTCATTGCACACCAAAAACCCACTACTAGAAAACTGTACCTGTGCAAGTGGAAAAAATTTACTAAATGGGCTTTGAACAAAGACTGTGACCCCTTTACTGCTCCTATCCAGCATGTCTTAGATTTTCTTAACTCTCTTTTTCAATCTGGTTCCTCTGCTTCTACAATAAAGCAATTACATCTGCAAGAAGGGTTTCCGAATTTCAACCCCTGTCATGCAAATCTCCTTACATGATCTTTTATAAAGACAGTGGCACTGAGAACAAATGCTTCCTTTCTGCCCAAAATAGTCTCTGAATACAGTATTAATCAGTCCTTGCAATTACATACCTTTTTTTCAAATTTTTCCAACAAAGGAGAATATGCATTTCATTTACTAGACATATGCAGACAGTTGCGTTTCTACCTTCACATAACAAAAGAATTCCGAAAATCAGATCAGTTGTTTGTAGCCCTTTTGCCGCTGCACATGGGCTATTCAGTTACTAAGGTTACTTTAGCTAAATGGCTGCGAGACTGCATCACGTTCATTTATCAATCTCAAGGTCTTCAACTCCCCAAAACAGTTCAAGCCCATTCAACAAGAGCTATTGTGACATCAGCAGTTTTTCATGCCAGAGCATCTCTAGAGGACATCTGTGCAGCATCCACATGGTCTTCTCATCATACCTTCATTGCCCATTACAAATCAGACCAAGTCTCGAGGAGTTGGGCATCCTTTGGCTCTCTTCTTCAGAATATTCTTCCATGAGACCTCCCAAGGCTAAAAGTAGCTGGGGATTCTGTATAAATACATACATGCATACATACGGGAGAGCTACAGAATCCTGAAAATTCAAAATCCTGAAAACAGGATACCAGGCTTTTACGGACACCGGTGCTGACCAAGATTCTGTCGACCCTGACACAAGAGGATTCGGGGCCGACCAAGATAACTTCCCTTTCATTGATTCCTCCTCCGTCCCATTCTGCACTTTCACTGCCAGAGTGCTTGGATCCTATTGTAGTAGAACTGTCTGTGCCTAGACCTGCTCCAGGTTCTTTGACCCAGACTACCGCTCCGACCTCCTTGGTTCCATCAGATTTTGAGGTGTCTAGGAGCCGATGCTCCCCCGTCGGGTCCAGGGAGGAAAGTCGAGTTGGACAGCTGCCTGACCCGAATCTACCTCTCGGGGCTTCAGCGCAGGTGATCTTGGTGCCTACATCAGCCTCGGATCCTACTGTCTTGAAAACAGGATACCAACACTTACTATATTCCAGCACAAGTACATACAGAAACAAAACACAAACCATATAACTCTTCTCCAAGTATAAGCAGGGGGGCAAGCCGCCCCCCACACCCCCTGCTACTTAAATATATCAACTCCAAGATTGCACTTAGTGTAGTGAAGTGCAATCTTGGAGTTGATATATTTAAGTAACAGGGGGTATGGTGGGTGCAGGGGGGCTTGTCCCCCTGCATATAGTTGAAGGGTAATATGTTTCTGTATGTACTTGTGCTGGAATATAGTAAGTGTTGGTATCCTGTGTGTTGTCAGGATTTTGAGTTTTCAGTATTTTGAACTTTCAAGATTTTGGTCTTCAGGATTTTGGTCTTTCAGGATTCTGTAACACTCCATATTTACATGTATACAGATACATATTTATATATATTAAACCATTCGACCTTTGATTCTGTCATTTGGCAAACTTGATCTGAGGTAATCTCTGTGGAGAGCATTATGGCTATAGCCTGGCTCGAGAGTTTGGAGAGCACGTGCTGAAAATATAGCCGATTCGGTTCTATGGGCTCAGAACTGAACCCACCGTCAAGGATTGGTGAAGATGAACAACACAGATGGAACGTTAAGGTAAGACATGGAAAACTATTCTGTTGGTCACAGTTACCTTTGCTAGTAGAGTGTCAGACTTGCAAGCCTTGTCAATAAAGCCCCCCTACTTGCTTTTCCACAGAGACAGGGTATCCTTATGAACGATCCCTTCCTTTTTGCCAAAAATATGTTCAGAGTCTAATTTGAACCAATCTGTAGAGCTGCCAGTCTTTTACCCAAATTACGGGAATAAGGCAGAGTACATGTTATATCAACTAGATGTGCATAGACAATTACATTTCTATTTACACATTACTAAGAACTTCAGAAAATCTGACCAGCTTTTTATATCCTTTTCAGCTTCAAAGAAAGGTACTTCAGTTTCTAAGGTCACACTTTCGAAATGGCTTTCAGATGGCAAAACCTTCACCTATAAGTCTCAGAACAGTGATATTTCCCATTGAGTTAAAGCCCACTCTACAAGAACTATTGCAACCTCTTCTGCCTTTCTGGCCAAACTACCAATTGATACCATTTGTGCTTCGGCAATATGGGCAAGATCACATACCTTTATCACTCATTACAAAATCAATTTGGCCTCCAGGAACGGGTCTATATCAAAATATCGAAGTTTACTTACCCGAACACCTAAATGCCAACACATATTCCACAAACCGCAAATACACCGAACGCCCTAAACCGTGAAATTCAAAACCTCGAAATGCCATACTTGTCCCATCCCACCGCCCGCTACATACTACCTACACAAATAAACTAAATAAACCACAAACATACATACACTAAACAAAACCCTACTTCTTACCCTACACTAAATCTTTCATATACTACCAAGTATGCACTTAACTTAACCCGCACCCTAACCCTAAGGTCCATAACTATCGCACACTTACCTTAAAAAGCTATACCCAAACAAACTAAATGATCCACACACATATACTTAATAAAACCCTACTTCTAACCCTACACTAAATCTAACATACATTACCATCTATGCACTTACCTTAACCCGCACCCTAAGGTCTGTAACTATCGCACACTTACCTTATGGAGCTATACCGCAGAAGGGCCAACCATAACGAATAGACGTTTTGGATTTCGCGCTTCAGGACAATCAATGTTTTTGCGGTTCGATGAAGATGTGAAGGCGTTTAGATGTTCGGGTAAGTAAACGTTCGAGTTTTTAATATAGACCCTCCAGGAACAGGGCTTCTTTGGTTCCAAGATTCTGAAGAATATTCTCCCTTGAGCCACTTAAGAAAGATGGTGCTAGGGACGGTGTTCCAACTTAGTAAGAATGAAGGCAGCATAGGACAACAACACATAAAGAAGTTATGTACTCACCATAACATTCCATGTGTTTTTTCCATCGTCATCTTCATTCTTACATCCCACCCTCCTTCCCCCGGCCATTTTTTACTCCAGGGAGACTGAGGTTGGTACGGTTGGATATCATTTTTCCCTGACCTTTATTGCACTCTGGAAAGATCTAGGGAGCTTACCTAGTGCATGCTGGTGTAAGGTTTAGCCATGAGCTAGTGGAAGACCTCAAGCTTGCATATAAAGGCAGAGTCGGATCCAAACCCAACCTGGTAAGAATGAAGGCAACTATAGACAACACACATGGAATGTTATGGTGAGTAGATGACTTCTTTTTTTATGATGAAATCTAAGAAAATATCACAAAATACATTTTTGTTTTAATTTTAGAATTCAGTAGAATGTGAAAGCACTAGTATTGGTTTCTTAACACAAAGGTGACATCATGATAAACACAGCCTGATTAAATATAGCTGCAGATTAGATGAAGTCACATTTCACCTCAGAATGCCTAAATCTTTCACCGTTTTACTGAAGTCATACTTTTTTCAAACTGCTGTTTTTGAATGGTGCAGTGGTAACATTGTTGCCTCACAGCAAGAGGTTCTCCAGTTCAATTCTCGACTAGGGTTCCTTCTGTGTGGAGTCTGCATGTCCTCCCTGTGTTCATGTGGGTTTCCTGTGGGTGCTCCAGTTTCCTCCCACATTACAAACACATGCATCTGGAGTGTTTCTCACTGGGCCTCCGCTGAAAATTGGCTTTGTTCCAAGTCAAACTTTCCCAGTAAACACATGTTAAATAAATAAACCAAACAAACTGATGAAATCCCTTGGAACCAGTGTAAACCACCAAAAAAACTGAAAACCACTGGCAGCACAGAGATAAACTAAATGAAAAAATGTTCTTTAGCATAGTGCAAAGTTTAATCAACACTTTCGTCACCAGCCTTCTTCAGAAAACTAAATAAGTTTAAAAAAACTGCATTATCAATAGTTAAACATCCATTAAACAATAATTCAATAAACCAATCACAGATTTAAAGCCATAAAAAACATTAGTTAACTTCCTATCTAATAAAAAACACAATATTAATGACATCATTTAAACCAGGTTTGTATCACGAAATCGATATCTGAAAATGTCAACTCACATTTGTTTGACACACAAATGTCGAACTCCAACTTTCCCAAACAGCCAAATCACCGATTTCTTTCCGAGGGAAAGAAATCGGTTGGCCGTTTTGTTACACCTGCCCTTTCCCCAACTGTAGTGCAGTCTCTGAGTTAGAATATTTAGTTAGGGGGGTGTTGGGGGGTGAAGCCTCCCACTTAAATATGTTTGTTTTTGTGTGGCATTGGTTTTTGGCCAAGTAATCGGTGATTTGGCCGTTCAAGTTCAACATTTTCTTGTCTAACAAAAGTGAGTCGACATTTTTAAATGTCAATTTCATGATATAGACCCTTTAAAGCAGGGGGGCTATCAGCGGCTAACTATATTTGCCACTCATTTCTCTTGTTCCTAGCAGATACATTCCAATATAGTAAAATTAATTTTTTTATAAACACCACATTTAACTAACTATCTAAACAAAAGTATTATTTTCATCCCTTATCTTAATTGCATAATTGTGTTCTTTTATTCTCTTGCTAAGACATCTTGTGGTCATACCAACATGAAATACTGGGCAAACAGAACATAAAGCAATATAAACTACATTTTTCAGGAAAATCCACCAGGAATTATAATAGTATATAATAGTATATGGTATATGACTAAGTGACAAGTATGGCCCTTCATATATAAACCTACAAACACTACAGTCATTGCACTTAAAAGTTCCATAGGTTTTAGTAGTAAATGGCAGTGAAACAGATGTATTTGTTTGACAATACCATTTTTCTTATAAAAAAAATTTGGACCATTACCCAAAACAGAAACTAAATCTCTGTTCCCTTCAATAATTTTCCAACTGTTGTTAATAACTGTTCTAATCATTTCACTGTCAGCAGTCGTGTATAAACAACATCTAGGCAAAAATGTGTCCTAATTACTTAAAACCAAATCATTGTTAGTAGCTTTTTTACTGTTAAACCCTTTTATCCATATGGGGGAAACTCTGTAACTCTTTTATTCTTAATTTCTTGAGCTGTTTTTTGCAACAAATCTAAAGAATATCCTCTTTCAAAAAACAAGTCATTTATGAAGGCAATTTCAGAATCAAAATCCCCTTCTCTACTGACCATACGTGAAGCCCTAATAAACTGACCCCTTGGGAAGTTTTTTCTCAATAAAGCTGGGGTGATTACTTTTATAATGTAAATAACTATCGACAAATATATTTTTCTTATTTATCTTACTAAAAAAACAATTATGAATGTCCCATCCTAATTCAACATCTAAAAAATTAACTTTCTGACCTATATCACCTACTGTGAAAGAAAAAAAATCGCAGCTACTGTGAATTTATTTTACCAGTACTTCATGAGAGGTGGTAGAGCCTTTAACAGTAAAGAATAAATAATCGACAAACCAGCGATAAAACACAATATTATAATTAACTGTCGATAGTGGGGAAAATTTCTTTCTCCCACCATCCTAAAACTAACCCAGCAAAAGCTGGAGCCACAATAGCCCCCATGGCTACACCTTTTAATTGTTTATATTTATCATTAAGTAAAAAGTAATTATTTTCTAATAGCTCCAACAAGGCACCATATAACCTTACTTAAGAGCCTGTATATGATGTGTACTTGTTTAAAAACTCAACAAATTCAACCCCTTCCTTTTGAGGTATAGTAGTAAACAATAAAACAATATCAACTGTAGGCATATGATATTCATTATTATTAACTTAAAAACACAAGAAAATAGTCTGATACAATTCAAAAAGTCCCATGAATCACTAACATAAGAAGAGAGCTTTTGTATCAAAGGATTAAAAACGGAATCTAAAAATAAGGAAATACCTTCCATAATACGATAGGTCTAAATGGGGGACTAATTGGATTCTTGTGTATTTTAGGTATTCCAAACAACACGCCAACTTTAGGATTGTCAGTGTGTAAAAAAATCGTACAGTTCAGTACTCAGATCACCATTCATAATGTGGTCATATAAGCAGTGATGTATATACGTATGACTTTTTAAAGCTTCTCCAAATGTAACCTCGAAATGTTCTTCTGTTATTTAACATTTCTTCCATAACACTGTTGTATTAGTGACATTCTTAACGACCACTTATACCCATTTTTCTGCCTTCATAAATCTTAACCTGCTTTCATTCTTAAGTTCCATTAATGCTCTCCTGTCTCCCAAGTCCAGATTAAAATGTGTATTATTTAAAATAGACCTAATATCCTTCTCACAAAAACATTTGATAACTTTAATCGTAGGATGCAAGACAAGATCAAAGGTAAATTTACAAATGGTCTTTTTAACAGTCACATCTTGCATTATATATTTTAAATTTAATTTCCGAGTGAACATTTTTAGGTCTGTTAAAGTTCTAGTAAGACTGGCCCTTCGACTGAGTAAAAAAAAATTAAACCCAGTTGTAAAAGTTTGCAATGCAGAATAGACGAGTCAAAATTAGATGTAACCAGGGAGGCTATGTGCGGCTAACATAATTTGCCACTCTGTCTCTTTTCTCTCTGTTCGATATTTAAGGTTGCCACCTCTCTTATCCTGGCAGATACATTCCAGTACAGTAAAAGTAATTTTTTTTATAAACGCCACATTTAACTGAATGTCTAAACAAAGCATTATTTTCATCCCTTATCTTAACTGCATAATTGTGTTCTTTTATTCTATTTTAAGACATCTTGTGGTCATACCAACATGAAATGCTGGACAACCAGAACATAAAGCAATATAAACTATAATTTTACTGTTACAGGAAAGTCTACCAGGAATTTTAATAGTATACGGTATATGACTAAGTGCTAAGTATGGCCCTTTGTATATAAACCTACAAACACTACAGTTGTTGCACTTAAAAGTTCCATAGTTTTACTAGTAAATGGCAGTGAAACAGATGTATTATTATTCTCTAATATCTGTTTGATACTACCGTTTTTCTTATAAACAAAATTTGGACATTAATGGGTACTCTGCCCTTTACTTATTTGGAATCTATTTCTCTGACATCCAGGCTAAAGTAGCCTACTTTTGACTTACTAAGTTTGCTGATGATTGTAAACTAAGCATAGTCTTGAGTCCCAAATGATGTTAACATATTACAGGAGGGGCAGACACAAACAAATAACTGGTGCCAAAGTCACAGTCTAAAACTAAATGCAAAAAGTGCAGTGTTATCCCATTTGTCAGAGCAGAATTCCCCACTAATTACAATATTGACAGCAGCCCTCTAAGTTTAGACCCAGTGGTGCAGCATCTGGGAACACAGGTTGACAATAATCTGAACTTTGACCACCAGGTTTCCACGGTGGTAAAGAAAGCCTTCTACATTGTGCATGTCATAAGTAAAGGCATTGCATCCAGGTCTAAGGATGTTATAACACCACTCTACTTGACCCCTAATCAGACCATTAATAGAGTATAATGCTTCCTTCTGCATGTATCTCACCAGACAACTGCAGCAACTGGAGAGATGCCGAGATTTCTCACTAAGAAGATACAGGGCCTCCAAACTGAAACCTAAATGGGTAGACTGAAAGCCCTGTCACTGTACTGTGCATCATATAGGTTACTGAGAGGTGACTTGTGCCTGGCCTACAGGACAGTCTCTGACTCTGATCTGATGGAAATGTTGCACGTCCGCATATCAAATGGCACTAGAGTCAGTCGCTGTAGGGATCTCAACCTTTGCCAGTGACCTTAACAAAACTTGCTGGAGAAACAGGTACGTCTCCCAGAGACTGATGCTGCTCTGGAATAAACTACGAATTCATGTGAAGTAGAGCTCCTCAATGGACCCTTTTCAAGCACATCCTGGACAAATGGATGGGTGACCGCAAATTCATCCCAGGGGTGGCACCCATGTCCCTCATGGACATGGGTAGTCGGTGCTAATGTGTAAAGTATGTCCAGCTGAGGACAGTTGGGGCACTCCAAGATTAACATGACTAGGCTTATAACGGGTCTAGGGCCGCTAGCCTAGTAACTTCCTATGAACCTCTGAATAGGGCCATGACAGAGATTTTCATAGTTTCATGGCTGTATCAGTGCCCTGTTTCTTTCAGAATGAAGATTTTTAAGTTTCAGTGTTGCCTTAGCCATGAGAAGCCAGCTAAGAATCTGGGTAGCAGTTTTCCTTTTTATATGAATCCATATTGTCCTTTCCACAAGAATTTTTGTAATTACTTTTCATATGAAACATTTATTGAAGGTATTCAGTAAGAGATTAACAAAACACCAACAACCCCTTGCTATTTATTGTGGTATTGGAATCATTCTGGCTGCAAAGAGCAAATGACAGCTTATAAAATTTCCAGAGTAAACAGTTCATTAAAAAAAGAACTTGAATCCAGAAAAAAAAATCAATTTAATTAAATTAATGTTAACTAAATACATCTCATGCAGAGTGTTTACTGACATAGGTAGTCACCTGTTAATTTATTATTAATGTTTTATATTTATTATTTGTTTTGCTGTGTGGGTTTTGACCCATTTTCAGTGGTGACTCAGAGAGAAAAGCTCCAAAGAACAAACATATATAGCATCTACATCTCTGAAGTTAAGGTTAATGTCAGTGACCTCTGGATGACCAAGTTTGTTTATTATTTATTTAAAATTTGTTTACCAGGAAAGTCCAACTTGGAATGAAGCCGATTTTCAGCAGAGGCCCAGGGAGAAATGCTCCAGATGCATGTCTTTGAAACCTGGGGGCAAACCAGAGCACCTGGAGGAAACCCAAATGAAAGCAGGGAGGACATGCAAACTCCACACAGAAGGCACTTCAGCCGAAAATCGAACCGGAGAACCTCTTGCTGTCAGGCGACAACAGTACCGCTGCACCACTGCACCGTCCAAAGTTCACAGATGAATGCAAACTGAGTACAGTCATAGAATCTCCCAGGCACTTGCACAGCCTAAAACTCAGTACCAAAAAATGCCTGTTTCAGAAAGACAACCACCCCTGCAAAATACTGCATTGATAATGCACCCCTAAGAGTTGACCATGTGGTCAGGGATTTTGGAATGCGTGTAGGTAGTGACTTGCCCTTTGACTGTCATTTGTGTACTGTAGTAAGGAATTCCTAGAAACAAGGGTATGGCATCTAGGTCCAAAGATATCATTGTTCTGTTGTATTCATCATTCATTAGACCAGTCATTGAGTACAGTGCCCCTTCTGTATATACCTGACCAGGCGTATGCAACAACTGGAGCATCCACATAGGTTCCTCACAAAAGGAATGCGTGGTGTAGAAAACATGTCCTACGTGGACTGCCTCAAAATTTTATCCTTGTACTTGATCTTATACAGACTGCTCAAAGGCAATCAATGCCTGGTCTTCAAAGCTTCCTTTGATCCACTCCTCATGTACCTGTTGCACATCTGTAAAACAAACAGCATCAGAAGCACCTGATCTTGGGATCCATATATCTGCATCAGAATTAAGACATGTTGGAAAGACCGGTATGTGTCTTGGAGGCCACCCCTTCTCCAGAACTGGGTTCCCATCCATGTGAAGTAGAGTTCCTCCCTGCACTTATTTCAATACAATTTGGAATGGAGGGTGGGTAATCATAAATATATCCTTGGTCTGTCACCTATGTCTCTTTTAGAAGGAGGAAGCTTGCAAGTGGTAGTTTTACAAAATGTGTGGTATCAAAAACACATTGAATGCATTTGAGAAGCATGGCTAGGCTTAAAAATGCCGTTTAGGGTGGCTAGCCTAGTAAAGTTACATGTGTACAGTAGTTTCCATATAACTAATGTAGTATTCTTTGTATAACGTGAAAGAAAGAAATAATTTACTGCTGTGGGATTGACGTAGGCAGTGCAACAAGTCTGTTACAGTATATTCCGGTATGGATAACTGTATTGCCTGTGTCCTGAAAAATTAAAATACTAGGAGTATAAAAAAACAAAAACAAAATTTCCCACACTTGATATCTGCTTTTCACTGGATGTCAACCAGAAGGTCCCGATGGGAAGGTGAACTGTCAGTGGGTCACTTTTGGCAAAAAAACCTGAGCAATGGTGTAAACAACTGTGGCTTTTAAGCCCTACATCACATTGATGTATGGGAGAGAGGCAGAGCTTATCTGATGAAGGACAGCTAAAGTACTGGAAGTCAGACCAGAAGGGCTGATGTAGGATTGCTGCTAGCACATTGAAAAATAGATATAAGTATATGTTCTTAAAGTTAAAGGTTCATATTCTTTATATAGCACTACCAAAAACTTCCTTAATGAAGTATTTTAAAAATGCCAATATCATGAGCTTCGAAGAAAACATAACTAGAATTGCCACATTATATGAAAAGGACTTGAAAATAACCAGAACTTTGAGTTAAAGTCTGTAAATGGCAACGCTGCTTGCTTTATAGTACTATTATTTTTTTTCTTTTTTCCCCTCTTTTTTTTCTCCCTGGCTTGCTAACCTAGATTTTAGGGGTTCATCAGTGACACACACACACACTATCTATTTGTTCTTACTAAGGGCAAGAGGGACTCTGGTTTCTTCATACTGTGAGTTGGAAAGAGCCTTTTTAGAGAATGCCACACCTACATACCTTATAACAGTCTCATAGTTTCTTGTAGCAGTGTTCAAGCCTGAAGCCTTTCAAGGACACTGATTCATTAAAGGTGATGTTATATATGTCATTCTCCAGTCAAGTGTCAAGTTTGTTCTGAAAGAAGGAAACATTAGGTGATTGTCTAACATCAGTGGGTAGTTTATTCCAAAAACTGGAAACCACAGTTTAGTATTTGCTCCCCGTGTTCTTCAGTATAACAATGTGATATATTGGAATTTGTTATGTCTATGCAATCTTAATTTAGTAGATAAAAAATGTTGAAAACAGATTGTAGGAATTCTTCATTGTAAATGTTATACAAAACTATTGCTTTCTCCCCTCACGAAGTGGTAGTGAACAGAAAAACAATTGTAATTCCTTACACCTATCGTTATAGCTGAAATTTCTCATATACAGAATATTTTAGTGTATTTACACTGTACTGATTCCAGGTTCTTTAAATTTACCCTTGAGTGCATGCAGAGACAATTATATTCCAAAACTGTGGATAAATATAGATGTGTAACTTATATAATAGATTCTTTTATTCTCTGCTAGATATTGATTTTAATGTCAGTCCTATGACTTTAAGACCTTTGTGTCAAGTACATTTAACATGATGAGTGAAGTATAAATTTGGAGTACTTAGAATGCCAAAGTCTTTGTAGACACATTTCAAGTAGGGTTTCCTCATTAACTAATACGTTGCTTTTGACAATAGGTAGACCGAAATACATTGTCATTTTTTATGGCTAAATCATAAGCCTATCCTTCTTGCCCATTTACAAAACTCACTTAGAAACTCGTTAATTGTTAAGAACTATTATGCATTGTTACTTAAAAAAATATTTTGCAGTCATTTTTGTATTTAGAAATCCATCAGTTTTATTTGTAGGGCATGTTGAAAGATCTCCATTGAAAAGATGCAGATCAATCCTTGAAGAACTCCTGGATTTACTGGTAAGAAATCAGAATAGGAGCCCACTACTGAGATGCACTGTACTCTGCTAGTAAACCCAATTGATAAGTAAGGGTTATTATAATTATATAGTCATAGTATGTCATTGATAGACGTGTGAGAAAGTGAGTCAAAAGCTGCAGGAAAGTCTAGGAAAACCATACCAGTAGGTAAGCCTTAGTCAGTAGCCAAGGTGACCTGGTTGTAGAATTCAGCTAAGTTTATTAAAGTTGATCTCCTGTGACTAAATCCATGTTAATATGAATCAGTCAAACCATCATAGTGTAAAGGGTTTGACATTAGTTGTTGTATGCTTTTCTCATAGCATTTGCATCAAATTGAAGAGAGGCTGATAGGTCTGTAGTTTGAAATTGTCAGTTTATTACTCTTTTTAAATATTGATGAGGTAATACATTGTTTCATAAATGTGGAACAGAACATTCTTTTAACATTATATTAAATATTTGGTGGAGAATAGGTTTCATTATCTCCCTTATACTATTAATTAACACCGCAGGAATGTGATTGGTCCTTACAGATGTTTTAGTTTGTATTTTATCTAAGATGTTAGATATTAAGTCCTTGGAGATAAGTGGACACTGAAAGTTATAAGTAGGTGACAGTCTGTTTTGAGTATGTGAGATATTACAGTAAAAGATACAGTATCTGAATAGGAGAGATTAATTCATCAGCCATCTGTTTAGGATTAAAAAGTAGATGTTATAGATGTAATTGAATTAGGTTCGTTTGAAATATGATTAAAATAATTAAAACATTGTTTGCTGTTTGAGATGGAGGAAGATATTTCATCTTCAAAGGTATGATTTGTTTTTTTTGTGTTTATTTAACATTTGATCTGAAGTAGTTGACTTCATTCATTCTGCACATATGGGTATACGGATCCGATTCGGATCTGAGCCGGCAAAACTTTTCAAGCATCAGCTCCAAACTCCAAGCTCCTCCCTTACCTATATTACATTACTTCCTCCTATCTAGCCCCAGATCTCATTTGCCGCTCTAAGAGTCAGCATCGTTGTCTCTGAGCTCTAAGCAAGGTGGTAAGGTTTTTGGTCTTTTTGTGATAGTTGAGTGTGAGTACCTTTCCCTTTTGTTTTGTTTGTGATTCTGGTTTCCCGCCTAGGCCCAATCCCTGTTGAGTGTGTGTGTGTGTGTGTGTGTGAGTGGGCCGTTAGGGCTTTTATTGTCTCTACTATGGCTGATCAGCCTAAGGTACTATTTAAGAAGTGCACAGAGTGTGGTCATAAGCTCTCTCCAGCCGATGGCCACACTCCGTGTGTTCTATGTTTAGGGGTAGCCCATCTGTCTGCATCCTGCAACATTTATTCAGGCTTTAACCCTAGGGCTTTGAAGGATTGGTAGGCTAAGCTTCTGGCCAAGGGTCTGCTACCAGCTTCTGCCCTGGAGTCTGCCTCGGTTTCCTCCCCAGCCAGTGACACTGTGCAGGCAGGGACTCAACCTCCCGCCAGGCCTGCTTCATCGGAGTCATCCCAGAGAGGTAGGGACAGAAGGGAGAAGGAGAAGCACCACAAAGAGAGGGACAGGCCCAGAAAAAGATCACCAGACAGGGAGTCTTCCTCCAGCCCCTCTTCAAAGGTACCCAGGTCTCGTTCTCCTCGGCTCCGCTCTCCCCGTTTCTTGCCGGAGCCGACAGAGTCATCGGAGCCGAGGCACTCCCCTCAGATCCGACCCAGACCCGAGTCGGTCGCTTCCTCCAGGTCGACTCGGAATGTCTCCGACCTTGATATGGAAAGGCTGATGAGGAGGTTCATCCAGAACCAGATTCAGATGGGGGTCTTACCATGGACCTCTCCCATTGGAGAGTGTCCTTCTTCAACGATGTTCCACCCTATTGCTCCTTCCCCAATCCAACCTGACACTTAGGGGTTCTCAGGTCTGAGAACTTTCGGAGCTGTTGGGTCGGCGCCGATGGTTCTCATGTCCTCAACGCCGGCCGTCACCTTGAGTTCCGCGGATCCAGGGGACCCTCGGAGCCGTGGTTGGGGAGTCGGACCCGAGGGTCGAGATCTCGCTCTTTCAGATCCCATCCTCGGTGCCCGGGCTACCCCGCCGTCGGCTTCGATCCCTGCTTCGGTGCCGGGGAGAGCCTCATCCTTACGTGCTACGGAGGTGTGCTTTCCTTCGACATTCGGGGCAGTGGAAAGGGTTCTCTCCCAGGGGTTGAGACCACAGCTCACGTACTCAGATCCTACCCAGACCCCTCTGATTTTGGATTCTGCTCCCATTACCCTGTCTCAGGGACAGCTCGTGCCAAAGCAACCTCAGGTTGTTCCCCTCAGGGAACCCCTGGAGGCTTACGAGTCCTCTCCAGAGAGTCCCACTGGAGAGGAACCTCGTAAGCGCAAGTGTAAGAGGAGGCAGTTGGACTCCCCTGAGTCCTTTACCACTGATACGGACTTGGATGAAGGAGAGGGTTCCCCCAGATCACCTACCGAGGACGTCTCGTTCGGAGACATTATGGAGATCCTCCGCCAAAAAGGAGGTTGGTCAGCCCCCAAACCCTCTGTATATGAGTCCGTATTCCTCGAGGCCTTTGGGGCGGGCCCATCTACTTCCTGGGTCTCCCCTCCAGCTGACCCTTTGGTGGACCTCATCACCACTAGGGCATGGAAGGATCCTGATACCGTAGAGCCTATACCCAAAAGGCCAGACAAGATTTTCTCCCCGCCGTCAGACAGGCAGGCATGGTCCAAAGGAACCCCGGTAGATGCTTTGGTTGTTGCAGCTGCCACAAAGAAGGAACTGGCACAGGAGAGTTCCTCAGTTCATCCACCAGACAAAGAGTCCAGGTCAATGGATCATTTCGGGAAGTGCATGTACTCGTCAGCGACATTTTCTATTCATGCGCTGAATTACTTGGCACATGTTATCCGACTGCAATGAGACCTTATATCGGACCTAACTGAGTCACCCCCGGAGTCTCTGTCGCAACAGTACAAGCAGTCTTACACTGCGAAGATGACTACACTGAAATCAGTGTCTAATACCTCTATGCGTCTCCTCTCTCATGCTACGGTGGGAGCCGATAGAGCTGCTGGTACAGGCGTTGCCTTGAGGCGTCACACCTGGATCAGGCTGTGTCACTTTGCGGACCCCTTTAAGGTGTCTTTCATCAACACCCCTTTCAATGGATCATCACTCTTTGGGAAGACTGTACATGACACACTAACCCAGAGTGAGAAGGACGGAAAGACTTTGTCAGCCATCGGAATCCGCATCTCTAACCCCCAGAGGTCCTATTCCAGGAACCAAAAGGGGCAAAAGAAGATGTGGTTCTGGAAATCACAGTCCTTTCGTGACACTCAGGAATATTCGTCCCCCAGAGGCAGAGGGGGACAAGACCGACACCGTCCCAGAGGCAGAGGGTGTCCCAGAAACTTTGGGTCTAGGAAACCTTTTTCCGACAGACCCGCACAGCAACCCTGAGGGGTTGCCTGGCTGCTCTACTCTGGAGGCAGTCAGGGAAAGATTTTCCTTACATCCAGCAGCATGGGAGTCCATTACTGCAGACCACTGGGTGTTAAACATTATATCCAGAGGATATTCTGTCCCTTTCATTTCATGTCCCATAACTCCAGCACGCCTTCCAGATGTTCCACCCGCTCACATGGAGGGTGCAGCTTTAGAGGTTTCGAAGCTGCTACAAAAACAAGCCATCGAGCCGGTTCCCCCAGATCAATCCAGATCAGGCATCTACTCCAGGTTCTTTTTAGTGCCAAAGAAGATGGGGGACCTCAGGCCCATTCTGGACCTGTCTATCCTCAATCTGTCGGTAGAGAAACAAAAATTCCGGATGGCACTCTACAGTACATTCTACCGTTTCTGAGAGAATGCGACTGGATGCGCTCGTTAGACCTCCAGGACACTTACTATCACATCAAGGTCCACAGGAGCTCCAGGAGGTTTCTACGCTTCCAGCTAGGGGCCAGCCACTTTCAGTTCAGAGCCCTACCCTTTGGTCTCACCACAGCCCCCAAGGTGTTCACCAAGGTTATGGCGGTCGTAGCGGCTCACCTGAGACTTCAGGGCATTCAGGTATTCCTCTACCTAGATGACTGGCTCTTCGCTGCATCCACCAAACGTCTCTTGTGTCAGGCCCTACACTACTTTCTCAGTCTGGCTCACAAGTTAGGCATCACGATCAATATCAACAAGTCCCACCTGGCTCCGGTTCAGATCATAGACTTCATCGGGGCAAGGTTGGATTCGATTCAGTCAAAGATTTTTCTCACCCCGGAAAGCATAGAAAATCTCAGACTCCATGTATCGGCGATCTTGGATCACTCGGTAGTCACAGCAGCCGATGTTCTCAGGGCCCTGGGTTCGATGGCAGCCGCAATCTCTATCCTCCCTCTTGCACGTCTTCACATGAGAGTCCTTCAGTGGAATCTAGCAGTTCAATGGTCTTGGCTAGACCTTCCGATGAATTTCCACATCTGAATCAATCGGACATGCAGAACGTCACCCCAGTGGTGGCTTCAATCAGTGAACATTTTCGCGGGGCGCAGCTTTCTAGCCCCTGCGGCTCAAGCCACGGTGACCACGGATGCTTCCAAGCTCGGGTGAGGGGGGGGCACTTCCTGGGAAGAACGGTCCAAGGCATGTGGTCCCCTCCAGAGACCAAGCTACACATCAGTGTCTTGGAGATGAGGGCAGTGCTTTTAGCGTTGAGAGCCTTCCACCCTGTCCTACCTCCGGGGATGGTAGCCATTCAGTCAGACAACATGTCTGTAGTATGGTATATAAACAAACAGGGAGGGACCCGATCCTACCCCCTTTGTCGTGAAGCCATGAGGGTTTGGGAGTGGGCCATATCCACCAGCTGGTTTCTCATAGCAATGCATATCCCGGGATGCTCCAACATTCTAGCGGACAGTCTCAGCAGGGCAATCCTCCTGCCTTACGAGTGGTCTTTGAAACAATCAGTGGCGGAAAAGATCTTCTGAGTTTGGGGTCAACCTTGCTGCGATCTCTTTGCATCTCCTTCCAACGCAAAGTGCAGCAACTTCTTCGCTCTGATCCTCCTTCCGGGGGATGTCCCCAGGGATGCTCTAGTCCATGCTTATCCCCCATTACCTCTTATTCCGAAGTTCCTTCAGAGAGCTTGCCGGCTGCAGTGCAAAGTCATTCTCATAGCTCCCTTCTGGCCACGTTAAGTGTGGTTTCCCTTCCTGTGGTCTCACCTGTTGGCTCCTCCATGGACTCTAGATCCATGCCCGGATCTGATTTCTCACCCGTCGGGCTTGCCCCTGCCCAACCTGGACAGTGTTAAGCTGACGGTGTGGCTGCTCCAGTTGCCATGATAATCAGGACTCCCAGACTTTCGTCCCCTGTTAAGAATATTCTGGTAGCTTCTCTTAAAGACTCCACTAGGAAACTCTATAATAGCAAGTGGAGACGTTTTTGCGCATGGGCCTCCCAGTGCAATCTGAACCCGTTTACGGCCCCCATTCTGGTCATACTGGATTTTCTGGCCGATCTTTTTTGATCGGGCACTAGTGCTTCCACCATCAAGGTTCAGCTGGCTGCCATCTCTAATTTTCATGTGGGTGAAAATAAGGTTGCTCTGGCCTCTGCCAAATTGTGTAAAGCTTTCCTGAAGGGCACTTTTTTATTGCGACCACCAGTTAAAGAAACAGTGCCCCCCCGGATCTGACTTTAGTCCTTCAGGCTTTGACCTCTCCCCCTTTCAAGCCAGCCGATTCAGTTCCGATGAAGTTTTTGTCATGGAAGACAGCCTTCTTGGTCGCCATCACTTCAGCCAAGAGAGTTTCTGAGTTGCAGGCCTTATCCTCCTTGCCCCCAATTTGGTTTTCCACAAGGGTTGGGTTTGGCTGCGTACAAACCCTTCCTTTCTCCCCAAGGTGTCCTCAGCTGCCAATATTAATCAGTCTATAAATTTGCCAGTCTTCTTTCCAAATTTCCAAAATAGAGGTGAACATAGGCTTCATTTATTGGATGTCCATAGACAGCTTAGTTTTTACCTCCATAGGACTAAACCCTTCCAGAAGACGGATCAATTGTTTGTCTCTTTTTCTAAACCATTTTTGGGCAAAGCAGTTTCAAAAGTGTCCTTAGCAAGATGGATCACTCTTTGTATTACACAGGTTTATAAGGACAAAGGTTTATCTCCTCCTGGTGTATTGAAGGCTCATTCCACTAGAGCAATGGCCACTTCTGCAGCTTTCTGGTCAAGAGTTCTGTTAGACGATATCTGTGCGGCAGCGACTTGGGCCAAATCGCACACATTCATCTCTCATTATAAATTGGATCTTATTTCGAGAGGGAGAGCATCCTTTGGCTCTGTGGTGCTCAGTATTATCCTTCCATAGGGGCCTCCCAGGAATACTAGTAGCTGGGGAACTCTGTCCCATATGTGCAGAATGAATGAAGTCAACTACTTCAGATAAAGAAGTTATGTTCTTACCATAACGTTCCATCTGAGTAGTAGACTTCATTCTTCTGCACCTTCCCTCCCTCCATCCCCCTCACTCTTCAGGTTTTTCCTGTTTAGGATTGTGGTTATGTTGCCATTTCGTGTCAGCAAACTCTGTCTGGTGCTAGATAGGAGGAAGTGATGTAATATAGGTAAGGAAGGAGCTTGGAGCTCGGAACTGATGCTTGAAAGGTTTTGCCGGCTCGGATCCGAATCGGATCCGTATACCCATATGTGCAGAAGAATGAAGTCTACTACTCAGATGGAACTTTATGGTAAGAACATAACTTCTTTTTTACTGGGAAAGTCTGACTGGACACAGGTCCTTTTTCAGCGGAGGCTCAGGGAGAAAAGCTCCATGAGTAACAGTAAATTTTCATGCACACATTACAATAATCAATAAAGTAAACAAAATGTGGTATACATAAGAGCATACAAATTTGTTATATCTTGACAACAAAACCTAGACTTTGAACATAGCTAGTACTATTTGTAGGTATGACGTATGTGAAGATATAAGGTTAAGACAGGTCGATAGGAACAAAGGACTAAAGACCGGGGGAGAAGTTGGATAGGTTTTGGGTATACTGTGATGTATCAGAGCACTCATGGGGGGTTAGTACAGGAAAATTGCCACTTATTTTTTAGATAAGCTTTAAGTGATGGCTTAAAGTGGTTAGTGGATGAGATTGAGAGAATGGATTTAGGAAGGGAGTTCTATATACGAGATATGTAGTTGGACAATAAAGATTCTCCTGCAGTGTTATTGGCCTTGGAGATGGTGAGTAAGTTCTTATTGTTAGAGCGAAGTGGTCTGCTAGAACTGTAAGGAAGGATGAGATTTTGTAGTGCAGGGGTTGTAGTTGGTTGTGTTGCAATTTTGTGAGTTAGAAAGAGTTGGTTGTAAAGAATAATGTTGGAAAGCTTAAGCCAATCTAGTATCCTTAAAGCTGTACAATGATGTGTTCTATATGGGCAGTCAGATGCAAACTTAGCAATTGTATTATAACATGCTTCTAGCTTAGATAAGTCATTTTTCCTTAGATTAGTTAAAATTGGAGAGGTATATAGTAGAGTGGAGGGCATATGGGTTTCTGCTAATGTAATTTTGGCCATTGTGGTCAGGAACCTTTTGTGCCTATATAGACTTCCAAGTTTCTTATGGACTTTTTTTTTTCATAGTTAGGGAGACATGCAAGTCATATTTTAGGGTATTGTCTATTTCCACTCCAGGAAACTTTGTATGTGTTGTCAGGGCGATCACAGTATTGTCTTTGGCTATTAGGTTAAATGTTGGGCATGAGATAGATGTCTTGTTAGGTTGGAAGAGTAATAATTTAGTTTTGTTTGAGTGGGCATTGGCTAACCATGTTTCAACAGAATGAAAGATTCCTGTCCTTGAGAATGAGGAGTTGGTAGAAAAGTGGCAGCACAGATAAGTGTTGAGTCATCTGCATACTGTATTGTGGAACCATGTGGAGTAGCTTTATGTAGATTATTAGGGTCTATATCAGTCCGTCGAAATGGCTGACGATCGAACACCATATGTTCAAACTGTGAAGTTCGAACACTGATTATCGCGAAGCCGCAGAACACCGAATTCTGGGCCGTTTCTGTGGCTTCGTGATTATCGGGACTGTGGTGGGAAGTTATGGGTCGGGTTCAGGTAAGTGTGTGATTGTGTGGACATTAGGGTTAGGGTGCGGGTTAGGTAGGTGAGTTAGGGTTAGGGCGCGGGTGAGGTGGGTGTGCGATAGTGCCAGACTTTAGGGTTAGAGCTGGATAGGTGAATTAGGGTTAGGGCGCGGGTCAGGTGAGTGTGTGATAGTGACGTACCTTAGGGTTAGGGTTTGGGTTAAGGTAAGTGGCTAGATAGTAGTGTGTGTACAGTTTAATGTAGGGTTAGATGTAGGATTTTAAGTCTTTGTGTGTAGATTACTGTTTTTTTGCTGTGGTTGTGTTGTGTGTGTGTTTCTTGGAACAGCGATTTTTTTTTTTTTTCCTTGGGAAAAAAATTGCTGTTCTAAGACTTATATGTTTTTGTACTTCATGGTTAGACGTTCGAACATATGGTGTTCGAACTTCAGCCGTTTTGGTAAACTGATATAGACCTGATTATTAGTTAAGAGGGAGAAAAGGAAAAGGCCCAAGATAGATCCTTGGGGGACACCAATGGATAAAGGAAGGCATGGAGATAGGTCATGAAACCATGCTGTTGCAGATGGTGAGAAGGATAGTTCAGTTAGTACATCTATTAGTTTGGAATGGGAGACCATATCAAAAGCTTTTGATACGTCTAGA
Source organism: Protopterus annectens (assembly GCF_019279795.1). Classification (NCBI taxonomy): domain Eukaryota; kingdom Metazoa; phylum Chordata; order Ceratodontiformes; family Protopteridae; genus Protopterus; species Protopterus annectens. The sequence goes on along the minus strand of NC_056728.1, from coordinate 22,735,768 downwards.
AAGATGGCAGATACAAAGTTGTTGTTATTCCTGTGATGGCTTACAGTATTAATGAAGGATAAGAGAGCTGTAGTGGTACTATGTGATGGGTAAAACCCACGATGAGTGTTTGCGAGAAGGTTTTTTTGTTAGTAAGAATTTCATGACCTGGAGATGAATACACCTTTCAAGTAGTTTAGAAAGAGAAGAAAGAACAGCAACTGGCCGATAGTTTATCAGTTCTGTGGAAGGCCCCCCCTTTATGAAATGGGATTACATGGGAGATTTTCCACAGTTAAGGAACCTTGTTTTCGAGATTGGATCTATTTATAAGGATTTATACTGGGAAGGCTATAGATTCAGCTGCAATTTTGTGATATTCACTGGGTAAGTTATCTATGGCAAGTGTAGTAGGATGTTCTTCGTTCCACATTGCTGCAGTCCTAACTATTGGGTAGTCCGCTGTCCAGTCGGCCCGAATACCAGAGTATATGGCTGACGTCGGTCAGGGCGCATTAGACTGACGTCAGTACGTCAGGGTACTAATGCGCATGACCGACGTCATATCCTCAGTCTTTTTTGCCGCATGGTCCGATGTAGAAGCAGTTTTGCGAGTGCAGGTTGGCGTTCTGAAATTTTCTGAAGTCGGAGTTTCAGACCGAATCAGAGTTGGCTAAGTACCCCGTTGGGGAACATTTTGGTTTTTCTTGCCTCAGTATTTAACCGGATGTCAGAAAAAGTGAATAACTGTATTTCTTGTGGGAAACAGATACCTCATAGGGATTACCATACCTTGTGTATACCTTGTTTAGGGCCTGAGCACGACGTTGTTGGATGCCGCTCTTGTGCTAGGTTTAACAAACGCACTATTAAGAGAAGGTTAGACTGTGCCAGGTTAGTGTTTGGGAAGCGTTGTAATTATAAAATGCCGTCGGATGCTCCGCCGCCTCCAAGAAGCGCAAGGACAAAACAGCGAAGCCTAGGGTTGATGAACCGGCAGTCCCGGACGTCGGTTCTTTAGAAGGCTCAGTGGAGCCAGAGGTTTTGCCAGGAGTTTCTTTGGAGTCTCAGGCAGAGACTTTACTGTTACAGGATGTGCCTTCTCAGGAGGTAGGCCAGGCTGAGGGGGCTTCTCAGGTAACTGTTCTTCCCTCTCTTCCCAAGGGAGTTAGAGCCTCTCCTTCTGTTGCCAAAACTTCTTTGAGAGGTAGGCCAAGTTTAGCTTCAGTGGGGGCTTCTCCTAGCACTTCAGGTTCTGTGCCTAAGAAACATATGCTTAAAATGGCAGAAGATTTGATTACTATGATTAGAGGTTCTATGCCCCCTCCTGATAAGAGGCCTAGGGTGGAACCTGAGTTTGATAGTTTTGAACAGTGTTCAGAGGCTTCTGAGTCTTCTGCGGAAGATTTGCAGGAGTATCCTCCTTATTCTGATTCTGATGTGGATGATTCCACTCCTACAGCTTCTCCTCCTGAGGATTTCTCATTTTCAGAAACTCTGCATTCCATGAGGGAGCACTTTAAATGGGAAGGCCAGGATTACTCTGATTCCAGGAAAAGGCTTAGGGAATTCTTGTTTTTACCCCAGCATAGGCCCTTAGCTATACCTCCTGTGTTGAATGTGGTGGAAGATGTTTTTGCAGAGGCTTCCCTGAACCCTGATTCTTTGCCTCCTGCTCCTGTTAAACCTGATAGGTACTATAGGGTGCCTGAAGCTCATAAGTATCTTTTAAGAGTCCTAGGGCAGACCCGGAAACTGTTTCTCAGGGACCTAAAGGTGTTAAGGCCTCTGTGGTTAAAAACCCTGTTCCCACTGATAAAGAGGCAAGGGCTTTGGATAGATGGGGAAAGAAAGTGTATACTTCTTCCACTTTAGCCATGAGGGCGTTGAATTGTCAGTTTCACATGCTAAAATATCAAAATTATCTCCTTTCACAACTGAAATCTAAGGTGGATGCTTTGGCGGAAGGCATTGAGTGTAAAGAGTTGCTGGATTTAGTTCATGTGTCTGAACAAGTGGGTAAGCATTCTTTGCAATGTGGTTTTGATGCTGTACAGGCCTCCTCGAGGGTGGCTGCCACTAGTTCTGTTCTTCGCAGGCATGCCTGGTTGAGGGATCAGAATTTAGCTGAGCATGTTAAGACAAGGATTTTGGATGCTCCTTTACAGTCTGATGTGTTGTTTGGTTCGCCTGTGGAAGCAGTTTTAAAGAAAATGGAGGACAAAGCTAAGTCTATGCAAACTGTTAAAGATTTTTGCAGGTGCAGCCACCAAGTTTAGTAGAAATTGGCCTACTAAGGGATGGACATATCCTGCTTATGATTCCCAGTCTAGGGGTAGGTCTAGACGTGGTAGGGGCAGAGCTCAAGGTTCTTTTAGGCCTAGAACAGGGAGTTCACCTGCTCAGACTTCTGGTGAGGGCAGGGGTCAGTCCTTTCGTAAACAGACCCAATGACCTGCCTTTTCAGCTGCCAGTAGATTCTCGCCTGGCAGCTCCTTTGGGAGGAAGACTGTCTCTTTTCAAAGAAAATTGGGATTTAATCACTCAAGACAGATGGGTGTTGGATATCATTCACCACGGTTACAGGTTTTATTTCCATACATTGCCCCCTTTCAAAGGCATGCCAGACGTTCCTCCTCCACAAAGGAAAGAGGCTCACAAGCAAATTTCTCTGTTACTCCAAATAGGGGCCATTCAGCCAGTCCCTGTATCAGAAAGGGGCCTAGGATTTTATTCTCGCCTGTTCCTAGTACCAAAGAAGGGGAACACGTGGAGACCAATTTTGGATTTATCTATCCTCAACACTTATCTGGACATTCCAAAGTTCAAGATGTTGACGTTGCAACAGCTTTTACCTCTACTGGGCAAAGATCACTGGATGGTAACTTTAGATCTCAAGGAAGCTTACCTTCATGTGCCTATAAGACTAAGTTGCAGGAAGTATCTGCGTTTCGAGCTGGAAATTCTCATTATCAGTTCTCTGCATTGCCCTTTGGCTTATCTACTGCGCCCAGAGTATTCACAAAGGTTCTGGCTCCAGTGATAGCTTACTTCAGGCTAAAAGGAATTCAAATCTATCCTTACTTGGACGACTGCCTGATTCTGGCTCAAGAAAAGGAAGACCTTCTACAGCATCTGGAATATGTTATAGCAGTGCTAAGATGCCTAGGGTATTCTGTGAACGAAATAAAGTCCAGTCTAGTACCCTCTCAAGACATGTGCTTTCTGGGTGTGAGACTGAATACAGCAGCCCAGATGGCCTTTTAACCCCGGACAAACAAAAGAGTCTATCCCTTTACTTCCATCAACTATCTCATCAGTCCGTGCTGACTGCAAGGACAGTCCTTCAAGCATTAGGGTTCATGGCATCTTGTATTCTGGTGCTTCCCAATGCCAAACTGCATATGAGGAAGCTGCAATGGTATCTCAAAATGTATGGACACAGCACTGCCAGGATTTGGACACTGTCATTCAAATAATACCTTGCCTTCAAAAAGAATTTTTGTGGTGGGCTCAGGAATGTCACCTAAACAAGGGACTCTCTGTGACCCGCCAGAGGCGAGTCAGATTTTAACGACAGATGCCTCGGACATTGCTTGGGAGCTCATCTAAATGGAAAGTGGATACAAGACAAGTGGCCTGCCAGACTACAGCATCTACATATCAACATGAAGGAGATGTTAGCAGTCCAGTTTGCATTAATGGCTTTCAAGGAGTTACTTCTTCCAGGGCAGGTGTTGATTCTAACAGACAACACAACTGTCATGTGGTACATCAACAAACAAGGGGAACACATTCTTATCCTCTATGCAGGCAAGCAATGATTTTATGGGAGACTGCGCTCAGCTTGCAACTAACTCTTCAGGCAAGGTTTCTGCCGGAGCACAGAACTCCTTAGCAGATGTGTTAAGCAGACAAATCATGGATCCCCACGAGTGGAAACTGGATCTTCATGTATTTCAGAAATTGACAGTGTCATGGGGAACTCCAGACATAGATCTGTTCGCTTCTCCACTAAACCACCAGCTGCCAAAGTTTTGCACAAAGGGGTTTCATCACACAGCTTGGAAAGTGGATGCTCTTTCTTTCAGTTGGAAAAATCTTCATGTGTATGCCTTTCCACCTCTGCCTCTTCTTCCAAAGGTGCTCTTAAAGGTCAGACAAGACAAGCCAAGGATGATTTTAATAGCTCCAGATTGGCCTCGGCAACACTGGTACCCACTACTGAGGAGTCTGGTAAGGAAGCCTCCATGGCCTTTACCTTTGATTCCACATCTGTTATCTCAGAAGGACGGTCATCTGCTCAATGTCAAGCTTCACTCACTTCATCTAACAGCCTGGCATATTCTGTGTTGAAACACAGCAGGTCTCAACTTCCTCAACAAGTTTTAAATGTGATTATGGAAGCTAGAAGACCTAGTACAAGGAAAGTGTACGAGAAAAATGGAAGAGGTTTTTATTTTGGAGTACAGCAAAGAATTTGGAGATTTCTGAGCCTAATTTGAATGTGGCTCTTCAATATCTTACTGAGTTATTGGACAAAGGTTTGTCCTTCTCTTCCATTAAGATTCATGCTGCAGCAATTTCAGCTCACTATGATTGTGACCCACCATTGTTTTCGCATCCTTTGTTCAAGCAGTTTCTTAGAGGGCAAAGAATATAAGACCCCCAGAGAGCTCCTACTCCTGCTTGGGATCTCAATTTTGTGTTGGAAAAACTTACTCTACAACCTTTTGAGCCTGCGGCTACTGCTGAATTGAAATTCTTGTCATGGAAGACTGCTTTTTTGTTGGCTATTACTTCTGCAAGAAGGGTGTCTGAGTTGCAGGCCCTTATGGCAGTAGAGCCCTTTTGATTTTCCATAAGGATAGGGTATCATTACGTACTAATCCTTCCTTTATGCCTAAGGTGGTTTCTAGTGTGGCTTTAAACCAAACTATTCATTTGCCTACTTTTATGCAGACCCCAAAATAAAGGGGAAAAGATTTTGCACACTTTAGATGTACATAGGCAATTGCGTTATTATTTAAGCAGGACTAAGGATTTTAGGCAGTCTCAGCAGTTGTTTGTTTCTTTTGCTTTGAGTTCAGGGCAAGCCTGTGTCAAAACAAACTATTTCTAGGTGGATTGGGTTTTGCATTGCATTTTGTTATTCCCATCATGGCAAGGAGATTCCAGCTGGGATTAGGCCTCATTCCACTAGGGCTACTGCCACTTCAACAGCATTTCTAAGGGGTGGCAACTAAGGATATTTTGGAGGCAGCTACTTGGAGTTCAGTGCATACTTTCTCTAAGCATTATCACCTTCCTCTCTACTCTAAGTCTAGGGCTGGTTTTGCCACAGCTATTTTGCAAGGCATGTTGTCAGCTCCTGCTTCTTTATGATTTGCCAGCCTCCCTTACCTCTGCTTTGGGATTCTACCCAATAGTTAGGACTGCAGCAATGTGGAACGAAGAACATAGTACAGTTTTGTACCTACCATAAATGTAGATGTTCGAGGATCCACATTGCTGCAGTCCAATTTACCCTCCCTCCTTCCCCTCTGTGTTTAGGGGTGGTTGTGTAGGTGAGGTTATCTGCTGATATTTTTGTATATATTTTTGTATATATTGTACATATTTCTGGTGCAGGTATATTGGGCCTTGTCTTTGTAGGGTCTTCTGACATCTGGGGCAAGAAAAGACTGAGGATATGACGTCGGTCATGCGCATTAGTACCCTGACGTACTGACGTCAGTCTAATGCGCCCTGACCGACGTCAGCCATATACTCTGGTATTCGGGCCGACTGGACAGCGGACTACCCAATAGTTAGGACTGCAGCAATGTGGATCCTCGAACATCTACATTTATGGTAGGTACAAAACTGTACTTTTTAGTTTCTGGAGTAGTTTTTTTTATAGTGGCTGTAGGAACTGGGGAGAAAGAGAATGAGGCATTGCTAGTTGTAGACTTGGCTGGTTTGGTAGCAGGAGTAGGGATTGCTGTTTGGAAAGGGCAATTATAGATTCAGTAAAATGTTTTTTAGAAATGGTAGCTATGCTATCGGAATTGCTGTGGATGTTTGGCTTTGGTGTAGTAGATTTTCCTGGGTGAAGGATTGAGTTTATAGCCAGACAGAATTTTTGAGTTTTTTTTTTTTTTTTATATGTGTTTTGAATGTTATGATAGAAATTTATTTTATCCTGTTTTATTTGTTTTTTTTTTTTTTGCCTTATTTCTAAGTTCTTGATCCTGTTGTTTAGAAACTACTCTGTCTTACGCCATAGTTCCCAGGCTTTATCTCTAGTTTTCAGAAGATTTTACTCTGATTGTTCTAACAGGGGCACGTGTATTTAATATATCTAAGAAAGATTTATTAAATTGGTTCACTGATCATCTAAGTCAAGGTACTTGAGTGGAGTCCAATTGTACCTTTGCAGGTCAACTAGGAAGTTGTCAAGATTAAAGTTATGTTTTTTCTGAGTTGTTTAAACATAGTAGGTTTTGGTGGGAATATGTGTTGTTGTATAAGAAATGTGGGTAGATGGTCACTCTGACCATCAGGAAGGCAACCTGATTGGAATGAGTGAGAGGAGTTATTATAGCAATAACCCACGCCTGGGTGTGGGTAATGCTGGATTTACCCACGGTTGGTGTGGTTTGGTCCCGAGGGCCCGAGGAGCAACAGCCAACCGTGGGTAAATACAGCATTACCCACACCAGAAGTGGTTATTGCTATTATATGACATTATTTAAGAAAAGAAACTATTACTTTTCTTAAATAATGGCATAGTATAATGCCTGTTTACTGCCCTTCCGCAGATGTCTGGCATCCGCGGCAGTTCTGATGTACTGCATGCCTGCGCAGTACATCAGAGCTGTGGGCAAAAGCAACGGAGAAAGCAAGATCTCCGTTGCTTTTTTTTTACTGTTTTCGCTATGTTAAATGGGTTTGCCTAGTGCTGAAGAGTAGAAGCACTGGGGGCAGGTGGGGTATGGGAGCAGAGTAGGGAAGTGAGCCCGAAGGGAGAATGGAGCGGGCAGAGCAACCCAATCAGGAGGGATTCCAAAAAGAAAAGAAAAAAACAGTCAGGAGCCAGGAAATACAAGTAAGACAATACACTATGTTAGACCTTTTCAGCTTACAGAAACCAAATGTTGCTAGCAAGCTCTTTAAGGATGAGTAGAGCTAAGGGAATCGGGACTGAACTAAAGGTTTGTTTTGGAATAGTTAGACTCTGGAGCTCACCTGTTTGTATACAGAGGAAATAAGGAACTTGTACAATTAGTAGAGTATGTTCCTACCTAGTGGCCAACTTCATTAAAGCTCTCCAAGTTGGAAGCTGAATGGAGCTCAATGCAGCTGTGCTCACCTCACAATTATGGCCACAAAGTAAGAGAAAATTGTTAAAAACAATTCAGTGACATTTACGTAATAATTAATTCTACTGGAAGGCTTGTGTGTAAAAGTTGAGATTTCCCAGGGCTGATTTGAGCTTTTCTGAAAATTAGCTTCAGAACCGAAGGTGGCGGGGGGCACAATCCTGAGGCTTGTGGGTGCCAAGCAAATTGCAAAGAGAAAAAAAAGACAAGAGTGTGAGCAGAAAATGAATAGTATAGTTCTAGAAGAAATGGAGACAGGAGAGTAGAGGATATTAGTCAAAGAGTGATGGAAGGATTATCAGAAGACAGAGAGTGGGTACAAGAAATGGTACAATAAGTAGGTAGGTAGATAAGTGTCTGGGGAAGAGTAAAGAATCACAAAGAATAGGAAACAGTGTCTATGCAGATCATAATAGACAAATTTAACAGTGTACTAAGTCTAATAGGTTAAAGTAGCATCATAGTTAGGTAAGAATGTTTTTCTTAGTAATGCAGAAAATTCTTGTTTAATCGGCTTACTTTATTCTTATTTGTAGAAGATGGGTTGTTTTTGTATTTTTTACAAACCCATTTCTTCTTCTTGTATAATTTATATAAATTGGTGTTCCTCTGAAATGTTACCTTGTGGTGATGATCATCGTGTTTCACAGCTGCAGTCATTACACTTGGGTTATCCTGCCATCAGGCAGTCCTGCAGTCGGTCAGAGTTCCAAAGTCTTGGTCCGGCGTCAGTTGCTGTCGCTTCTTCCCTTGACAACAGTGCACCAGGGGTATATAAGATGCAGCCGACGCCATTTTCTTCAGTCTTTCTTGCCCCGCTGTGCTCGAAGCAAAAGCAGTTCGCAAGTGCCGGTCGGCCGACTCCTGAGATTTTCAATTCGAATTTAGAACCGAAGTCTTCAATAAAGCTAAGTACCCCGTTGGGTAAACTTTTTCTTGCCTCAGACCGATGTCAGTAAAAGTTAATAATTATATTTCTTGTGGGAAGCAAATACCTCATAAGGATTTTCATTCTTACTGTATTCCATGCCTAGGCCCAGACCACAATGTCAATAGTTGTCGGTTTTGTGCTAGATTTAACAAACGCACTATTAAATGTCGGTTTGATTTTGCTCGCCATTACTTTGGACGAAGATTCAATTGTACCATGCCGTCGGAACAACCGACGACAGGAATACACAAAAAATGCAAAGACAAGGATAAGGACAGGCATCCGAGGCCCAAAACGGACGATGAAGCCTCTTCTAGGCCAGTCGCGGTTTGCCAGTTCTCAGTGAGGTGCTTTCGCAGCCCCTGACACCCGCTACCTCAGAGCCCCAGGATGCCTCCGACTCCCACGTGGAGATGTCTAGGCCTCTGGAAACTCAAGGTACTGGGCCTACGGAAACTAACCCCTCAGATGGGTCCAGAGCCACTGAGCAGGCATCGGCTTCTGAGGGTGTTTTCAGACCTTCACAACTTACCATTAAATCTACAGCCAAGTCTAAAACTCTATTAAAGACAAAGAAGGAAGTACAGTGTTCACCTGGACAGGCCTCCATGCCTAAAAAACAGATGCTTAAAATGGCCAAAGACTTAATTACTCTGATCAGGGGTTCCCATCCCCCTCCAGACAAAAGGCCTAGGCAGGATACAGACTATGATTCCTCTGACCAGGTTTCCATTTCTTCTGATTCCTCTTCAGACCAGGGATACTCTTTACCCCCCTATGAGGTCTCTGATGCTGAAGAATCAATTCCTTCAGCCTCTCCTCCTGAGGATTACTCTTTTGGGGAAACTTTACATACCATGAGGGAGCATTTCCATTGGGAGGGCCAGGATTATTCAGACTCCAAGAAAAGGCTCAGAGACTTTCTTTTATTGCCTCAGCACAGGCCCCTTGCTATTCCGCCAGTGTTGGATATTGTGGATCATGTGTTCTCTGAATCCAATTTAAATCCTGATTCTTTACCCCCTGCTCTAGTCAAGCCAGACAGGTACTACAGAGTCCCTGACTCTCATAAATTTCTTTATAAAAACCCTGTTGCTGACCCAGAAACTATTTCCCAGGGTCCCAGGGTCCCAAAGGGGTAAAGACTTCCACAGCTAAAAATCCAGTCCCCTCTGACAGGGATTCTAGAGCATTAGACAGATGGGGGAAGAAAGTTTACACTTCTGCAACTTTAGCAGTGAGGGCTTTAAATTGCCAGTCTCACATGCTTAAATACCAACAATATGTAATGTCTCTGTTAAAACAGAAAATGCTTACAAGTTCAGAACATCCTGACTATAAGGAAATGCAGGATTTATTGCATGCAGCTGAACAAGTAGGAAAACATACTCTGCAATGTGGTTTTGATTCATTAAAGGCTTCTTGTAGAGCAGCAGTTACAGGATCTGTGATACGAAGGCGTGCTTGGTTAAAAGAACAAGTTTTACCTGATCATGTTAAGGCAAAATTATTGGATGCTCCTTTACAGCAGGATATTTTATTTGGTGTTAAGGCAGAAGGGGTATTAAAGAAAATGGAGGATAAGGCAGAATCTATGCAAACAGTGAAGGATTTCTTACAGGTACAGCCACCTCGATTTAGCAGAAATAGGCCCTCCAAAAATTGGTCCTTTCCAGTGTCAGACAGACCACAAAGAGGCAGATACAGACGCCCAAGAGGCAGATCTCAGCCCCAAGGCTCTTACAGACCCAAGACAATGGGGTGCTTCAACCCCAAAAGGATGGGAAGACAAGTCACAACCTTGTAGGAAACAGTCCCAATGACTTCCCCCTTCAAATGCCAAGCACTTACGTTTTGGAAGCCCCCTTAGGGGGAAAACTAGCACTTTTTTCACAAAATTGGCATACAATCACCCAAGACAAATGGGTTCTGAATATTGTGTCTCAAGGTTACAAGTTCCATTTTCACACTCTACCAAGGCTAAAAGGAATACCAGACCTGCCACCAAATCAATGGGCAGAGGCACAAGAACAAATTACAGCCCTCATGGACATTAGAGCTATTCAAAAAGTGCCACAACAGGAACAAGGACAAGGATTTTACTCAAGACTTTTTTTGGTCCCCAGAAAGGCCAAAGCCTGGAGACCCATACTGGACCTTTCTACTCTAAATACTTACCTGGATGTTCCGAAATTCAAAATGTTGACTCTTCAGCAACTTCTTCCCATGCTAGGCAATAAGGCTTGGCTTGTTACGTTGGACCTCAAAGAGGCATACCTACATGTCCCTATCAGACAAAATTGCAGAAGATACCTCAGATTCATAGCTGGTTCAATGCATTACCAATTCTCTGCACTGCCCTTTGGCTTATCTACTGTGCCCAGGGTCTTCACAAAATGCCTGGCACCAGTAATTGCATTTTGCAGACAAAAAGGAATTCAAATATACCCATACTTGGACGACTGCCTTATTCAAGCAGGGAGCAAGGTCATTCTTCTATAGCATCTGGCATTTGTAAAAAGATTGCTACTTTGCGTAGGGTACACAGTAAACAAAAAGAAGTCAAAACTAGTGCCCTCACAAGAGATAATATTCCTGGGTGCCAGCTTAAATACAGTGGCCCAGATGGCTTATCTCATGCCAGACAAGCAAAGGCAACTGACTCAGTACTTTCAGTTGATGGCAACAAAAACCCAACTCCCTGCAAGAAAAATTCTGCAGGCCTTGGGGTTCATGGCATCCTGCATACTACTAATACCATATGCCAGACTGCGTATGAGGAAATTACAATGGTACCTAAAAAGTGTTTGGACTCAACACTGTCACAGTTTGGAAGCAGTAATTCCACTTATTCCCTGCCTACAACAGAAGTTTCGATGGTGGGCACAGGCATGTCACCTCAACAAGGGACAGCCTTTCACTCTACCCACAGCCAGGCAGACACTAACAATGGATGCTTCGGATTACGCCTGGGGAGCACACATGGCAGGAAAATGTATTCAGGGCAAATGGGCCACAGACCAAATGCATCTTCACATCAATCAAAAAGAGATGCTAGCTGTACAAAATACCCTAACAGCTTTCAAGGACCTTCTGCATCCAGGACAACTATTACTAAAGACAGACAACACCACAGTTATGTGGTACATAAGCAAGGGGACACTCCTTCTTATCCCCTCTGCAGGCAAGCCATGACCTTGTGGAACACAGCTCTAACCTATCAAGTTCATCTGCAAGCACAATTCCTGCCAGGAAAGATAAACACTCTGGCAGACGACTTAAGCAGAAACATCATGGATCCTCACAAGTGGAAATTAAATCTACAAGAATTCAGCATGATAACAGAAAAATGGGGGAGCCCAGACATAGATCTTTTTGCCTCCCCAATGAATTGCCAACTACAGAATTTCTGCACAAGGACTTACCACACACAAGCATGGAAAGTGGATGCTCTCTTGTTCAGCTGGAAAAACCTAAAAGTTTATGCCTTCCCACCACTGCCTCTCCTTTCAAAGGTACTCCTAAAAGCCAGACAAGAAAAGCCAAAAATGATCCTGATTGCCCCAGACTGGCCACGCCAGCACTGGTACCCAATCTTAAAGAACTTAGCTCAAGGCCCACCATGGATTTTACCTCAAATTCCACATCTTCTGACTCAACAAAACAATCAGATCCTGCACAGCCAGCTCAAAACCTTAAACCTGGCTGCATGGCAGATTCCTTAGTCAAGCAGACAACACCTCTCTCTCTAAAGCTGTTATGGATGTCATTTTGGAGGCCAGGAGGACTAGCACCAGGAAATCCTATTCAGAAAAGTGGAAGAGATTCTGTGCCTGGAATCAGGCTCAAAGCTTTGACCCTCTTGTCCCAAATATTCCTCAGATATTACAATACTTAACTGAGATGCTGGACAAAGGCCTATCCTTTTCATTGATTAAGATCCACACCTCTGCCATCTCGGCTCACTACAACACAGGTCCTCCTATTTTCTCTCATCCATTGCTAAAACAGTACCTCATAGGGGCTAAAAACATAAGACCGCCCCGCAGAGCACCAGCACCAACTTGGGACCTCAATTTTGTCTTGGAAAAACTAACCTTACCTCCTTTTGAGCCAGCCAATTCAGCAGAATTAAAATATGTGTCATGGAAAATTGCCCTGCTGCTAGCAATAACCTCAGCACAAAGAGTCTCAGAGTTACAGGCACTAATGGCAGTGGAGCCTTTTATCATTTTTCACCAAGACAGGGTTTCTTTAAGAAAAACCCTTCATTTATGCCAAAGGTGGTCTCCAGTGTGGTTGCTAACCAAACTATTCACTTGCCAACTTTTTATCCAAATCCCCAGAATAAAGGGGAGAGACTTCTGCATTCATTGGACATACACAGACGGCTACGTTTCTACTTGGACAAAACAAAAGCTTTCAGGAAAACTGAGCAATTGTTTGTAGCATATGCTGCAGGATCACAGGGAAAGGCTATTTCAAAGCAGACCATTTCAAAGTGGATAGGACACTGTATCCGTTTCTGCTACACACAGCATGGCAAAACTGTACCTAGCAACATTAGGCCACATTCCACCAGGGCAACAGCCACTTCAACTGCCTACCTTAGAGGAGTACCTACCAAAGATATCCTGGAAGCTGCAACTTGGAGTTCAGTGCACACCTTTACCAAACATTATCACTTGCCTCTTTATTCTAAATCCAGAGCTGGCTTCGCCACTGCAGTGCTGCAGGGCCTCATAGCCACCCCAAATCCTCTATAGAACCAGCCACCCTAACTCAGCTTTGGGATTCAACCCAAGTGTAATGACTGCAGCAGTGAAACACGATGAACATAGTACAGTTTTGTACCTACCATAAATGTAGATGTTAGAGTGTATTCACTGCTGCAGTCCAGGTTACCCTCCCTTCATCCCCTCTTTCTTAGCTGGTACTTATCTATGCCTTTCTACCCTATACTACCTATGTGGTGTATCTGCTGGTAACTGAAGGTTTTGGTTTTAATTTTTATGTATGTTTTATTAGCAATATGTATTGCCTACCTATTTGGGGGCACCTGACATATTGGGCAAGAAAAACTGAAGAAAATGGCGTCAGCTGCATTTTATATACCCCTGGCGCACTGATGTCAGGGAAGAAGCGATAGCAACCGACGCCGGACCAAGACTTTGGAACTCTGGCCGACTGCGGGACCGCCTGACGGCAGGATAACCCAAGCGTAATGCCTGCAGCAGTGAATACACTCGAACATCTACATTTATGGTAGGTACAAAACTGTACTTTTTCTGTTATGGGAAGAATCAATAAATTAGTGAACCAGGAGACCCTATTAATATAATCACATAAATCAGTGAAGTTCATATTATTGAAATTCTACCTGTTAGTAATGTAAGGTAGTAATCTTTCAGTAAAGGAAATTTTGAGTGACAAGCAGTTTTGGTCTGAATTACCCAAAGGGAAATAAACTCGTGTCTTGGAAATTTTGTGTTCACAGTTACTAAGAATTAAATTGAGAATATTATTGTCCCATGTATGCACACAAATTAATTGAGTCACATTATGAAGTATAACAAAGTCAGTGAAATCTTGTTAGCATTTTTTTAATATGAAAAACAAAAAGTCCAATTGATCCTTGTCTAAATAAAATCCTCAGTTAGAATTGGGTCCTTTTCTTGTACAGCAAGATCCAGGAAATTGTTGAAATCCTGCTGCTTAGTATTGTCCATGGATGGTTTTCTGTATGAGCAGATACGTCTGATTGTTTCCAAGGTTGTCTGCCCATAGATATCAACAGCTACAAACACCAAATATGAATTAATGGAAAATATAATCTGAAGTAGCTGACTTCATTTGATCTTCAACCTGTGGGTTTCTGATCTGAATCGGATCCGACATGGCCACATTTTCCAGCTACTGAGCTCCCAGCTCCTCCCCTTACCCATAATGCCCCCTGTCTCCTTCCTCCCTTCAGATCTCATTTGCCACTAGCGAAGCAACAAGCGTGGCCCAAGCTCTTAGCGTAGCTGGGAGTTTTTTTGTGAGTAAAAATCTGATAGTTTTCATATTTTTCTTGTCTGTTCCTTTTCCTTTCACGAGGTCGTCGGTACAAAAAAAAAGTTTACTTTTCAGCTCTTTTCAGTCTTTCCTATTGTGTGCGTGTGTGTGTTTCTTTTAGGGATGTCTGAAGCCCCTAAATCAGGTTTCCGTAAATGCACAGAGTGTGGCCATAAGCTTTCCCCAGCTGATGGCCACACTCTGTGTGTAGTGTGTCTGGGAGCAGCGCACCTTCAGACCTCCTGTCCTATCTGTGCTGGGTTCAACCCCAGAGCACTGAAGGAGAGGAGGGACAAATTGATTCTGAAGGGGCTACTTCCCTCCTTGGGGACAGTAGTTCCTCCTTCCCTTCTCACGGGAATAGCAGCAGCTGCGTCTTCCTCCTTCTCCCAGGCCTCTGGGACTCAAACTCCTGCCAAGAGGTCCTGGGAGGGAGAAAAGGCCAAGAAGGACAAGCCGCGCAAGTGGTCCCCCGACCACTCGGTTACGGATGGTCTACCACCGAAAGTAAGGCCTCCAACTAGGCCTGGGTCTCCTCAGCTTAGATCTCCCAGATTTTCCCCTCAGCCAGAGGAAGCCCCTGTCCGGTCCCCAGTTAGGTCCTCTCCTCACCAGTTTTCTAGACCTGTTTTAGTGGCTTCTTTTTCGCGATCTACCTGGAGCTTGAGCGGAGCAGAGATGGACAAGATTATGCGGAGGTTTATCCTCACCCAGATCCAGATGGGGGTCTTGCCTGTGGAGGGCGTAGCTCACAACCTTTCTTTACATCTATAACTCCTTCTCTGATCTGACCTTCGGTTTTGGAGTCCTTGGATCGGAGGATCCTCTGGGTTGAGCGGTTGGCACCAAACGGTCCCATGCATCTCGATGCCGGCTGTTGCCTTGAGCATGTTGGATCCGATGGGTTCGGATCCAAGCTCTCTGAGCTGTAGTCTTGGGGTCGGATCTAAGGGGTTGCTGTCGGCTACAAATGTTTCGGAGTGCAGTATCCCTCTCGGCATCTCTGCTCTAACTCCTCTGTCGGGTTAGAGGGGGACGACCCCCATGGTATCTCCTAGGAGGTTCGTTCCCCTTCAGTCTTTGATGTGGTGGAGAGGGTTCTCTCGGTTTCGAGACCCTTAACCATCTCTTCCTCGGACTCCATCCAGACCCCCTCAGTTTTGGGTGCAGTCCTGACCATCTTGCCCTCTCAGGGGCAGCCTTTGCCCATCCGGCCTCAGGAGGCTCCCCCATGGGAACAACAGGAAGTTTGCAAATCCTCTCCAGAGAGCTCCACTGAGGAAGTACCTCGCAAATGAACGTGTAAAAAGAGGCACTTGGACTCTCTACCAGAGTCCCTCACTGAAGACTCTGACTTGGAGGAGGGGGAAGGTTCCCCAAAGTCACCCCCCCGAGGATGTCTCCATGCAACTCCTCTGCCGGGGGAGTTGGTCTGCCCCCAAACCGACCTCTGATGAGTCAGTGTTCCTGGAAGTGTTCGACATGGGCCCATCTATATCTTGGATGTTCCCTCCTGCAGATCTCTTAGTGGAATTTATAACATCTAGGGCATGGAAGGAACCGGACACCATGGAGCCTATCCCCCAAGTGCCCTGACAAGGTCTCAAGTCCCCCGTCGGACAGGATGTGCTGGAATAAGGGTCCCCAGAGGATTTTATGGTTGTGGCAGCCACCACCAAGAAGGAGCTCGCACAGGAGAGCTCGATAATTCACCCACCTGATCATGTATTTAGGGGCGTTGGAATGTTTTGGGAAGCAGGTGAATGCTTCAGTGACCTTCTAGGTAACGGCACTGAACTACATGGCAGATGTCATTCAATTACAGCAGTACTTGGTCAAAGAAGTCTCCGAGTCATCCCCAGAGTCTATGTCGGCAAAGGACAAAAAGAAGTTACCTGCGCGAATGGCCATTCTTAAAGCAGTTTTGAATACGTCCATGTGATGGTGCTCTCCCACGCTATAGAGAGAGCTGGAAGTGCGGCCGGGATGGGCATTGTCATCAGGCGTCATGCCTGGCTCCAGCTTTGTCAATTTTCGGAACCTTTAAGGAGTCATTTACAAATGCCATTAAGATGGTTCTTCCCTTTTTGGGAAATCCGCTTCTCCTCCCCTCAACGATCCTATTCCAGGAATCAGCGAGGGACAAAGGAGGTGTTGGTGCGGAAGTCACAGGAGTCTTCCCGGGACACTCAGGGCTCACCTTTCCCCAGAGGCAGAGGGGGTTATGACAGACACCGCACTAGAGACAGAGGGGGTCCTAGAAACTTCTGGTCCTGAGAACCCTTCTCTGAGAAACCCGGGTAGCAGCCCTAAAGGGGTTGCCCGACTACTCATCTCTGGAGGCAGTCAGGGGTTGCCTATCACTACACCCAATGGCATGGGAGTCTGTTGCAAAAGATCGCTGAGTGTTGCGAATTATATCCAGAGGATATTTCATCCCATGACTGAAGAAACACCTCCCGGACGTCCCACCTGTGCAAAGGGAGGAAGCAGCACTAGAAATAAATCAAATGGGTCATCCAACCTGTCCCCCCAGACCAATCCAGATCAGGCATCTACTCCAGGTTCTTTTAGTGCTGAAGAAAATGGGGGACCTCAGACCTATGCTGGATATGTCCACCTTGAACCGGTCTGTAACCAAAACGAAATTCTGGATAGTCACTCTTCTATCCATCCTGCCCTATCTGCAGGTGAACGATTGGATGTACTTGATAGTCCTCCAGGATGCGTACTTTCACATCAAGATGGACAGATGATCTCGGAGATTCCTCCGCTTCCGGTTAGGAGCCAATCATTACCAGTTCAGAGCCCTTCCCTTTGGTCTCAGATCAGCCCCCAGGGTGTTTACCATGAGGCTTCAGGGTATTCAGGTCTTCCCTTACCCGGACGATTGGCTCTTTGCTGTCCATTCCAAGTATATACTTTGCCAGGCCAGGGACTGATTTTTTCACCTAGCAAACAAACTGGGCATTACCATAAACAAAAACAAATCTTCACTGACCCCAGTTCAGGTTCTAGATTTCATCGGGGCTCGGTTGAACACCATTCAAATGAAAGTTTTCCTCACCCCAGCCAGGATATGCTGTTTGAAGATGCACGTCCTGTATATTCCTCAGGTCCAAGTTCCAACAGCAGAAGCAGTTCTAAGAGCTTTTGGGGTCAGCCACAATCAACCTGTTACCTTGAGCACGCCTTCATATGCGAATTCTCCAGTGGACTTTCTCAGTTCAGTGATCGCTGTTAGATCTTCCTTTGTCTCATCAAATTCAAATTTCCTGGGTGTGCAGGGACTGTCTTTGGTGGTGCATTCAGTCCCCGGACCCACTGAAGAGACGTGCTTTTCTTCCATCCTTTCCCAAAGCCACGGTGACCACGGATGCCTCCCAGCTAGGGTGGGGGGGGGCATTGCTCGGGAAGGACAGTCCAAGGCACGTGGTCCCAATCCGAGACCAATTTGCATATCAATGTCCTGGAGATGAGGGCAGTTCTTCTTGCGTTGCAGGCCCTTCATGCTCTTCTTCCTCTAAGGACGATCACAATTCAGACGGACAATATGTCAGTGGTCTGGTTCATCAACAAACAAGGGGGAACCAGATCTTATCCCCTCTGTCACAAAGCCATGAGAGTGTGGGAATGGATGATCTCTACTGGCCGTTTTCTGGTGGCAATGCACATTCCAGGACGGTCCAACATTCTGGTAGACAGGCTCAGCAGTTCTATCCTGATGCCTTACGAGTGGTCTCTGAATCCTTCAGTAGCAGAAATGATCTTTAAAAAATGGGGTCATCCTTGCTGTGATCTCTTCACATCTCCTTCCAACTTGAAAGGCAGTGAATTCTTCGCTCTGAATCCCCCTCAGGGGGAAGCCCCCAGAGATGCACTAATTCATGCTTGGCCTCCTGGACTTCTTTATGCTTATCATCCGGTTCCCCTCATGTCGAACTGTCTTCAGAAAGCTCGCATGCTGGGGGAGCACTGTGATCCTCATTGCCCAAATTCTAGCCTCACCAAGTCTGGTCCCCCCCCCCCCATGGTCTCATTCGCTAGTTCCCCATGGACGTTGGATCGAGTTCTGGATCTTATTTCTCATCCTTCAGGGTTTCCTCATCCAGGCCTGGACAGTGTGAAGCTCACTGCTTGGCTGCTCCAGTTCCCATGATTGTTAGGATTCCTGGTTTATCTTCTCCAGTTAAAGACATTTTGGTAGTGGCTCAGAAGTCTTCCACCAGAAAGGTGTATTGTAGCAAATAGAAACATTTCTCTATATGGGCCTCACAGCATGCCTTGGATCCTTTCACAGCTCCAGTGTCTGCAGTGCTAGACTTTCTGGTGGGAATTTTTCATCAAGGGGCCAGTTTCTCCACAGTGAAAGTTCAATTGGCTGCCATTTCTAATTTTCATGTGGGGGAAAACACATCTTCCTTAGCTTCTTCAAAACTTTGCAATTCCTTTCTTAAAGGTACCGTTCTACTTACTCCTCCAATTAAGCATCCCACTCCCCATTGGGACCTTACCCTTGTGCTCCAGGCATTAGTTTCCCCACACTTTGAACTGGCAGCTTCGGTAGATTTACAGTATCTGTCTTGGAAGACTGCTTTTTTGGTGGCCATTTCTTCTACCAAGAGAGTGTTGGAACTTTAAGCCCTTTCCATCAAATGTCCATATATGATTTTTCATAAAGATAGTTTCTTTGCGCACTAACCCTTCCTTCCTTCCTAAAGTAGCGTCAGAGGCAAATATTAACCAGACTATTAATCTACCAGTGTTTTTCCCAATTTTTTGAAATAAAGGGGAATATAAACTGCACTTGTTGATGTTCCTAGGCAGTTGAGATTTTACTTGCACCAGGACTAAAGCATTTCGTAAAGCGGATCAATTGTTTCTTACACAAGACCTTTCCTAGGGAAACCAATTTCTAAAGTGACTATTGCTCGTTGGATTTCCCAATGCATTATTCGAGCATATTCTTCTAGAGGAATTTCCCCTTCAGGTCAGGTAAAAGCACATTCTACCAGGTTTATGGCTACTTCAGCTGCCTTTTGGTCTAGTGTCACTGGATGATATTTCTTCTGCAGCTACATGGTCCTCATCTCATACCTTCATTTCACATTGCAAGCTGGATATTGTGTCAAGGAACAGGGCATCCTTTGCTTCTGCGGTGCTGCGGAATATCCTTCCATGAGGGCCTCCCAAGTGTTTGGTAGCTGGGGACTCTGTCCCACAGGGTGAATATCAAATGAGGTCAACTACTTCAGATAAAGAAGTTATGTACTCACCATAACGTTCCATCTGAGTAGTTGTACTTCATTTGTCTTCAAACCCCCCCCCCCCTTTCCCCGACCTTGTCACTTTAGTACTGTCAACCTATGAGTATGATCAACCCAGAATTGCCCATGGTCAATTTGGGAGTTTAGGTTTCTTTCTTTTCAGGTTGCCAGTAAGGATGGGGTCTTGTTGTGTTGAGTATGTGTTATGTAATTAGCAGCAAACTCGATCTGAAGGGAGGAAGGAGACATGGTGCATTATGGGTAAGGGGAGGAGCTGCGAGCTCAAATCAGTAGCTGGAAAATGCATCCGTGTCGGATCTGAAACCCACAGGTTGAAGACAAATGAAGTACAACAACTCAGATGGAATGTTATGGTGAGTACATAACTTCTTTTTTTTATGTTATTTGACCTAATAGCAGTATTAGGAGTCCCCCTTCCAATCGTTGTCTGCCTCTGGCACTCAGTTTTGTTATATCAAAAAACTTCTGAATTCCAAACTTCTGTATTTATGACAGTGTCGACATTCTCATGTTCTGGTATATAGGAGAATTGAAGGTATTTGATTATAAAGTTCTAAGCATTATAGTAAAAAAAAAAAGTTTAAATAATTATTATATGTTTTCGAATGTTGAGTAAAATGCAATAAAAAAGTTGATATTTTACTGTAAGCAAATTCAGAACAGTAATCACTTAAGTGTAGCATGTGGTCAGCAAACCTACACTCATCTTCAGAAAAGTCCTCCCAGTACTTTAAAAGATTAATTTATTACAGACAGCATAGCTGTTTAATCAGTTAAAAATAACTGTTCAATTTTAGAGCAAAGATAATTTCTCCTAAGATGACATTCATTTTTTTTTTTTTGGCGATTCAAATATTTCTAACAGTGCACGTTTCATGTAGTTTAAGGGTATAAATAACAAATCATTAGTACTACAGTGAACAAGATAGTGTTATATGTTATAGGTCCAGAAATAAGTTTTTCTAGCAGTTTAGGTAAGTTGATTACTTAATAGTCAAGCTAATGAGGAAATAAGATCTGTGTTATTAATGTCACAGTTTCCTTCTATTCTGTTTTAACATAGAATCAGAACAAATTTATATTTTGTTATATGTTATTGTATAGTGTTCCAGACTTGAAAGGATTTAGACAGGGAACATTCTGACCAATAATAGTGAATCATGACAAAATGAACTTGCATTAGTGGTTGTCAGATGAGGGAGATTCTCATCAGTAGTAAATCAAGTGTCATGGAGTTTTGAACTTGCTCATGAATACGAACTGATGTTGGCGTATAAGAGATCCACCAAGGGCTTTTCTCGTGTGCTGTTTTTGCTAGGTTCTAAGTTAGACAAGGAGTGCATTGGCATTGTCTTTTCTTTATTTTTTGTCATCTTAAAGTTTGCTATGATGAGAACTCTGTGATGAGCATTGGCTGTGTACAGCTAAGGTACTATCTGGAAGAGAAACACTGTTTTTGACGCCACAGTCATTAGCTGTTCCCTTTTTCCTTCTGTTTGTCTTACCAGTAGTATGTTTTCTTTTCCTTTTATTTTTTGTTTGAAGACTTATATTACACTTCTGTTTCCAGTTCTTTTTGCTAGTGGTTGGGTGCTGAGCAATATTAGCATTGCCAGTACTATATCTACTTACTGAATCTCTTAGAAGTGCGTCACGAGCAACTAGTAAATTTGTTACTGAACCATAGGAGCATAAACTAGAATTCAAAATTGATAAATGTTGCCTTTCCTGGGTACTGTATCTTCAGTAGAAAATTTTTCATTGATAGGGCCATAGGGTGCTTCAACCAGGGTGGCATTCAAGGTTTCTTGGCCTTAAGGTACTACTTCCCCTGCTAAATTAACTACACCTGAGCGATGTGAGAATTTATTTAACTCTTCCTCCCATACTGTCATGAAGTTTACAGTATTGCTTATAGAAACTACAAGGTTTCTTATAAGGTGTCTTAAGGAGGAAGAATCTGCAGATGTTCTTCGTGTTTCACTGTTGCAGTCATCACATTTGGGTTATCTGCTTGCAGTAGCCCGCACCCGCAGTCGGCCTGATTAACAAAGTCTTGGGTCCTACGTCGGTTGCTGTCTCTTCTTCCTTCAGGTCGTCAGGGATATAAAACATGCAGCCAATATCATTACATCAGTCTTTCTTGCCGTGCAGTGCTCGAAGCAGAAGCAGTTTGCAAGTGCCGGTCGGCCGACTCCTGAAATTTTCTTTTTCGAGTTTCAGAACCGAAGTCTTCAACTAAAAGCTAAGTACCCCATTGGGGAAACTTTTTCTTGCTCTAATCCGATGTCAGTAAAAGTAAATAATTGCATTTCTTGTGGAAAGCAAATACCGCATAAAGATTTTCATTCGTACTGTATTCCTTGCCTAGGCCCTGACCACGACGTACCTCGCTGTCAGTTTTTTGCATTATTTAAACCACAAACTATCCGTCATCTGTATATTTGCGCTTCTAAATATTTTGGTGCTCGGTTCAATTATTCTGATATGTCTTCCAACATTCCAAAAAAAACTGCAAAGATAAAGACAGACACAGGCTGCCTAGGTCCAAAGCTGCCGACGACGCTTCTCCTAAGCCAGTCGCCAATTCGCCCGTACTCAGTGAGGTGCTTTTCCAGCCCCTGATACCCGCTTCTTCAGATTCACAGGCCTCTACTGAGACCCATTCGGAGTCCGGTATGCCGCAAAATGCTTCAACTCTGGAATTTGCAGATGTCTCGATGGGTCTGGAGCCGCTGTGCAGGCTCTGGCTTCTGAAGGTGTATTCAGGCCTACTGACTTGCATATTAAACCGGCGCCATCTTCTTCTTCTTCAAGGCCTAAAACTTGAACCATGCCAAGAAAACTGATGCCCAGACCGCATGGTCAGGCTTCTATGCCTAAAAAACAAATGATAAGAATGGCTGAAGACCTTATTACTTTAATCAGGGGAAGCCAACCTTCCCCCTCTAAGAGACTTAGGACTGAGTTTGCTTATGATACTTCTGACCAGGATTCTGAAATTTCTCTTTCCTCTGATGACCGGGATGTACCCTTATCTACCTATGAGGATTCTGATGCTGAGGACTCTACCCCCCCCCCCAGAGGGTTTCTCTTTTTGTAAAACCTTGCATACTCTCAGGGAGCATTTTCGTTGGGACAGTCAGGATTTCTCTGAGTCTAAAAAGAGGCTTAGGGATTTCTTACTCCTGCCCCAGCACAGGCCTTTAGCTATACCTCCTGTACTGGACATTGTTGATAATGCCTTTTCGGACTCTAGCATGGCCCCTGACTCTTTACCTCCTGCTCCCAGAAAACCTAATAGATATTACAGGGTTCCTGACTCTCACAAGTTCCTTTTCAAAAATCCTACTGTGGATCCTGAAACCATTTCACAGGGACCCAAGGGCATTAAAGCTACTACTGCCAAAAATCCTACCCCCTTTGATAGAGACTCCAGGGCACTAGATAGATGGGTAAGAAGGTATACACTTCTGCAACTTTGGCCATTAGGGCCTTGAATTGCCAGTTTCATATGTTAAAGTATCAGCAGTATATTATTGGATTGCTTAAACAGAAAATGATGTTGAGTCCTGATTGTGCTGAAAGTAAGGATTTACAGGATTTAATGCATTCTGCTGAACAAGTTGGTAAACATGCATTGCAATGTGGTTTTGATTCACTAGAGGCATTTTGCAGGGCTGCTGTAACTGGGTCTGTACTTAGAAGGCATGTTTGGCTTAAGGAGCAATCCTTGTCAGATTATGTTAAAGCGAAATTACTGGATGCTCCCTTAAATCAGGACCACCTGTTTGGCAACAAGGCAGAAGAAGTTCTTAAAAAGATGGAGGAAAAAAGCTAAATCTATGCAAACTGTTAAAGATTTTTTACAAGTACAACCTCCAAGATTTAGTAAGCATTGGCCTTCTAAGAACTCGTCCTTTCCTGCCTCTTCCAGACCTTCCCAGTCCAAACCCAGATCCAGCAGAGTACCCAGGCTTCAACCCCAGGGGATGCACAGGACTAAGCAGTGGGGGGCCTCCACTTCCAAATCTGAGAGTAATAAAACTCCCCCCTGTGGTAAACTGTCTCAATGACATTGTTTTAAAACTTCCAAGCACTTCTCAACTGACTGCCCCTTTGGGGGGAAAGATTGCACTTCCAAACGTTACCAACTCCAAGCGGTTGGCTGGATCTACCTCCAAATCAGTGGGCAGAGGCCCAAAAGCAAGTACTCTTTTTCTTAAGCATAGGGGCTATTCAGTTGGTACCAGAAGAGGAAAAGGGACAAGGCTTCTTCTCGAGACTTTTCCTGGTACCCAGAAAAGACAATTCATGGTGTCCTATCCTGGACCTGTCTACTCTAAACACCTTTTTGGTGATTCCAAAATTCAAGATGCTGACTCTTCACCAGTTGCTTCCTATGCTAGGCAAAGATGCCTGGCTATCAACACTAGCTTCATAAGAAGTATACCTGCACATCCCAATCAGGGAATCTTGCAGAAAATACCTACGCTTCAAAGCAGGCTACACACAGTTCTCTGCATTGCCCTTTGGCTTATCTACTGTGTCCAGGGTATTCACAAAGTGCCTAGCTCCATTCATTGCATTTTGCAGGCAAAGAAATATTCAAATGTACCCATACCTGGACGATTGTCTAATTCAGGCAGAAAACCAGGACATACTTTTGAATCATCTGGCTTTTGTACAAAGGGTGCTAACTTGTCTGGGGTACACCATAAATGAAAATAAATCATACCTGGTACCCTGTCAACAAATTATATTCCTGGGAGCAAACTTTAATACAACTTCCCAGATGGCTTTCCTCATGCCAGAGAAACAAATTTACTTGACAACCTACTTCAAACAAGTGGCCACAAAAACCCTGCTATCTGCAAGGCAAATACTACAAGCCTTGGGGTTCATGGTCTCCTGCAGTCTTCTAATTCCATATGCAAGACTGCATATGAGGAAACTTCAATGATATTTAAAAAGCCTATGGTGTCAACATTCTCAGGATCTAGAAGCAATGATTTCTATCATACCTTGCCTATGCCTAGAGTTCCTTTGGTGGGCAGAAGTCTGCCACCAAAACAAGGGACTACCATTCACACTACCCTCTGCCGCACAAACCCTAACAACAGACACATCAGACTATGCATGGGGAGGGGGGGCACCTGGCAGGGAAGTGCATTCAGGGCAAATGGAACCCAAGTCAAATGCACCTGTACATCAATCAAAAAGAAATGTTAGCTGTACAGAATGCTCTGACAGCCTTCAATGACCACATTCTTCCAAGACAATTAATGTTAAAGATGGACAACACCACCTTTATGTAGTACATAAACAAAAGGGGGGTACACATTCTTACCCCCTCTGCAGACTAGCCATGGCATTGTGGAACACAGCCTTGAGCTTCCAAGTGCATCTACAAGCTCAATTCCTGCCAGGAAAACTAAATACACTGGCAGGCAGACTAAGCAGAAACCTCATGGACTCACATGAGTGGAAACTGGAACCAAGGATTTTCAACATGTTGACAAGGAAATGGGGGAGCCCAGATATAGACCTGTTTGCTTCCCCCCAGAACTATGAATTGGAAAAATTTTGCACAAGGACTCCCCACGGACAAGCTTGGAAAGTGGATGCTCTGTTCTTCAGCTGGAAAAACCTATCAGTTTATGCCTTTCCTCCTCTGCCTCTGCTCTCCAAAGTACTACTAAAGATCAAACAAGACAAACCAAGGATGATTTTTATTGCACCAGACTGGTCACGCCAACTCTGGTACCCCCTCCTGTGCAGTGTGTCACTGTTGGCCCCATGGCACCTACCTCAGACTCCTACCCTGCTGTCTCAGCAGGAGAACCAGATTCTGCACCCGCAACTTCAAACACTGAAACTAGCAGCCTGGCTAATTACCTAACCTCTCCTTTACCATCCCTCAGTAAACCAGTGATGGATATCATTGTAGAGGCAAGGAGGCCTAGTACTAGAAAGTCTTATGCTGAAAAATGAAAAAGATTCTCTGCCTAGAAGCAGTCTCAAGGGAGGAGCACAGCAGTGCCCAATTTACCTCAGATTTTATAGTACTTAAATGAGATGCTTCACAAGGGCCTGTCTTTTTCCTCAATAAAAATTTATGCCTCAGCCATTTCAGCTCATTATAACATAGAACTTCCCATTACCACGGTGGTGCAGCGGTAGCGTTGTTGCCTCACAGCAAGAGGTTCTCCTGTTCGATTCTCGGCTTGAATTGGGAGTGCCTTCTGTGTGGAGTCTGCATGTCTTCCCCATGGTCGATTGGGCGTTCGAAAGACATGGGTTGAATGGGCTTGCCTTCGTTAAAGGTTGGGCGTCGGGCTGGCAACTCGACACCATAAAAAACAGCTGCCAATCATTAGCGGACCAGGGTTCCGCTGTGGCGACCCCTAATCGGGAAAAGCCGAAAGACAAACAACAACATAACGTAGAACTTCCCCTCTTCTCTCATCCACTGCTCAAGCAGTTCCTCAGAGGGGCCAAAATTTAAGACACCCCCCCCCCCCCAGGAGTGCTGCCTGGGACCTTAACTTTGTATTGGAGAAACTCACTCTTCCTCCTTTCGAACCAGCTGCTACTGCAGATTTAAAATTCCTTTCTTGGAAAACAGCTTTCCTTTCAGCAATCACTTCAGCAAGAAGGGTATCTGAATTACAGGCCCTTATGGCAGTGGAGCCTTTCATCATCTTTTATGCAGACAGGGTGTCCCTCAGGACCAGTCCCTCTTTTATGCCAAAGGTGGTATCCAGTGTGGCCCTTAATCAGTCCATTCATTTGCCAACCTTCTTTCCTAATCCACAGAACAAAGGGGAACGGATACTGCACTCCTTAGATTCTAATTGGACAGGGCTAAACCTCAAAGGAAATCTGAACAACTGCTGGTGGCATTTGCTGCAGGGACAGAGGGGAAGGCTATTTCAAAGCAAACCATCTCCAAATGGATAGGCCATTGCATTCATTTCTGCTAAAAGCAACATGGAAAACCTATCCCACAGGGGATCATACCTCACTCAACCAGGGCTTCATCTACCTCTACAGCCTTTCTCAGAGGTGTACCTACCAGGGACATCCTAGAAGCTGCTACCTGGAGTTCTATACATACTTTCACCAAGCATTACCATTTGCCAATCTTCTCTAAATCCAGAGCTGGCTTTGCCACTGCAGTCCTGCAGGGCCTTATAGCTGGTCCTAATGCTGTCTAAATTCCTCCTCCGATCCTTAGCTTTGGGAATCTACCCAAATGTGATGATTCAACAGTGAAACACAAAGAACATAGCACAGTTGTGTACACTTACTATAAATGTAGATGTTTGACTGTATTCACTGTTGCAGTCCTGGTTACCCTTCCTCCAGCCCTCTGACTTCTTTTGGCTATACCTCTTCTCTCCTTTACAATGCTTAAAAGCTTTTTGGTATATCTGCTTTTTTTTGGAGGTATAACCTTGTATATTTATAGATTTAATTGCGATCCCATTAGGGGGACACCTGACATCTGGGGCAAGAAAAACTGATGAAATGGTGTTGACTGCATGTTTTTTTACCCCTGACGACCTGACATCACGGAAGAAGAGACAGCAACTGACGTAGGACACAAGACTTTGTTAATCAGGCCGACTGAGGGCTACTGCAAGCAGATAACCCAAATGTGATGACTGCAACAGTGAATACACTTGAACATCTACATTTATAGTAAGTGTACACAACTGTACTTTTTACTGGCTATACAATTTGAGCAAGTATCATATACATCTGTGTCCCTGTTTTGGCAGTTTATATAACAGGAAGTGCACATAGATAGAAATTTTTTATCAGTAAATCCTTTAGTGCATAGTGATTGAAATTGTCCATCACAGGGAATAGGTCAGAAAAAAATAATTTCTCCTTTACCGTCATAGATGATACAGGAGGAGGTTAAGTTGGTAGCGTGTGTGTACCCATATCCTTGCTTGCTTCAGCTGCTTCCTTCAATGCCATATTTACAAGGTACTAATGTATACTGCGGTGGTGGTGCTGCGGTAGCGTTGTCGCCTCACAGCAAGACGTTGTCCCATTCGATTCTCAGCTAGAGCATCTTCTGTGAGGAGACATGCATGAATGGGTGTACCTTCGTTGAAGGTTGTGCATCAGGGCTGGCAACTCGGCACGTAAAAATCCACTGCCAATCATTAGCGGACCGGAGTTTCACTGTGGCGACCCCTAACCGGGAAATGCCGAAAGGCACAACAACACTAATGTATACTTCTTGCACTCCCAAAGACAAGTAGCAAGCTTGCAGTAGCCTGTACTCCTTGTCCACTACAGGCAGTCCTCTTATGTTTAGAGTATTAATTGGCATGACATAGGAGAAGTCCATCTCCAGCATCAGGCTGGTCATCCACTAAATTAGTTTCACAAGGCAGTACAGTACTCTACTAACGATTTCAGCAAATAAAATGTAGATAAATCCAAAATATATAAATGTAGTCTGTAATTTTTTGTAAATTATCAGTCATAGAGCATATGGAAACATTACAAACTGTTTGGTGTCAGGTATGCTTCTGTGTATGTATGTATGTAAGCTTGTGTGTATGTATGTATATTTATTTTGCTGTTTCAAGGTAAAAAAAGGAAGCAAAAATTCCTGAATTAGATATATATTGGCCTAAAACAGTGTATAATGCCAGTAGTAGTGAGGTAGGCTACGTTAGTAAAACCCTCTAGTGCAACCTAAAGGAAGCAAATTATTAAAAGCTTTTCATGGAGACAGGAAAATAATTTTATTATTATTTTTATTTAATATTTGTTTACCAGGATGGTCCTGCTAGACAGCTAGTGTCCATTTTCAGCAGAGTCCTGGGAGAAAAGCTCCAGAAAAAAGTTGAGTGTGAAAAATATATATATAATAACAAACAAGGTACAAATATAGAAAGGTTAATATGCTAATAATACAGAGATAAGTGCAGTCATGTTCACTTTATAGACATGTAGAATTTTAGTATAGTATAGGCATGCAAACAATATTTACAGTATGTACAAAGAGAGAGGGTGTTATACAGTATTGTGCTTGAGTAGCGCATAGGGGGCACCCTCTTTCAGGAGAATGGGAGTTCAGGGAGGTCCTTTGCAGATACATAAACGGTTGGTGTATAGGTAGGATTTTAACTGGATTTTGAAGGTGGTCGCACATTTTTTGTAGTCTGAGGTCAGGAAGTAGGGTATTCCAGATTTTTTGCAACTTTTTTAGTGAAGAAAGATTTGCCCAAGCTATTTTTACACTGGATATTTTCTATTAGGGCATTTGTTTATCAGGAAAGTGCAACTGGGTCATGAGGTACCCATTTTCAGTGGAGGCCCTGGATATTGAGGTGGTTATACAAACAGGGATGGTTACTTTGATTGCAGTCAAAGAAAGTGGTATACATTTCATTCACATTACATATTCTTCCCTGCCCCTTCCAAAAATCTGCCTTAAGCACACACACACACACACAGCAGTATTTTGAGCATCTGAGGCACATTCCAGGAGATTTACAAGGATGTAGTTAATGTCTATTTTCAGAACCTCCAAGGTCAGTAAGCCCATTGCACAGTTTGGATTTCTGCATATAATGTATGATGAAACATGGATCTAGTGTTTTATTTAAAAAAATGAAAATGCAGTCCTCAGGTATTGCAGAAAAGAGGATCGGATTCCATAACCTTAGAATAATGCATATTATGCTGTAGCAACATCACTGCAGAAATTGATGACATTTCTACTGTTATCATTTGTAAACACTGACAGCAAAAAAACTGTTTTATGGTAACATTATAAATTATAAGATTACTGTTAACCCAGTAATTGGCTTGGAAGGAAGAGAAATGTTTAGGGTCACCATGAAGGCATGGCTTTAATGTATTGATTATCTTGTGTAGGCAGCTATTGTAGGTCAACATTCTACACTAAAAACAGAACTATAAGCTTGCAAATGTTCATTTTTTCATTCAAGTAAATACTTAGTAAAGCCTCAATAATAGCCCTTCTGGAGCTGATTTTTATGAATAAAATAAATTAGAAAAGGAATTAAATTTTCTACTCTTAAGTACTTTGAGCATTAACTGCAGCATTTACTTGAATAATGTGGCACATGTGAAAATACAGGTATTCCCTAGAAAAACTGTACCTGATTGTTAGGCATGAGTAATTTTCTTAAACTTCAGATTGGTTGTATAGACATGTTTTACTCTTTAATAAGACTATAGCAGTGAACTGCGAAAATAACTTTTTTTTTGGCAGTCAGTTTGACTGTTCCTTGGGAATTGGGTCATGAAGTAGTTATGAAGCTAATAATTGTGGTCTGCTAAGACGATGTGATGTTTGAAAGAATTAATACTGTAGTTTCATTTTATATGACAGGGCATCTGGCACCGAACTTTCAGTTCTACGGCCTTGGATTGTTGTAAATCTGGTGGTAACCATTTTGGTGGGACTGGCGTGGATTGTCCTGTCCAGCAATCCAGAAGTGGATTACAGCGAAGGTACCATATGTTGAGATGTTCCAGAGTGTTGTACATCTAGTGTGTTTGTATCAGACTTTTTTTCTTTTCATCTTGGTAGGCACTCTTCCCTGTCCCTCAGTGCAGTACAGCGAATTTCAGTAGTACTCTTCCACACATTAGCATCTGTCTGTTCACAGTCATAGGTTGGTACTAGGCTATCTGCCCTAGGGCCTATCCAAGCCTAGCCAAACAATTCCCCGGATATTTCTTCCCACAATATTTACTTCCCTAGACCCCTGTCTAGCAGGGTGACTGATGTGATCCCCGGGATGAATTTCCTATCTCCCATCCAATCGTCAAGCTTCCTTTTGAAGAGGGCCAAGGAGGCACTCTGCTTGACATGTGTGTGCATGCTATTCTAGAGTCTGGGGAGTCTCTGGGTCAGGAACCTATCCCTCCAGCATGTTTTGTCTATTGTGATGACAAGGTTTAGATCCCTGGAGCATGTGGCTCTGTGGGATTGGGATTTCTTTAAGTGGAGCATGTCCAGCAGCTCAGGATTTGACATGGCCTTGTATGTTAAGCAGAGATCGCCTCTGAGTAGACGATATGCCACAGAGTATAGCTGGAGTTTTTTTAGACGGTCAGCATAGGGCATCTGCTTTAGGCCTGTGATTCTTTTGGTGAGGTATTTATGTGGCCTTTCCAGCTGTAGCAGATGTCTTGTGAGGTACATACCAAATGGGGCGTTGTACTCTATAATGGATCTAATAAGGGATGAGTACAGTGGAACAATGACCTTCTTTTTTCTGGATGAAAAGCCCTTAGTGATGAGGTGTGCCACATAGAAGGATTTCCTGACTGTTGTGGCAATGTGGTTATCGAAGGTGAGACCACTGTCCACCTGTGTCCCCAAGTCTCTCATCACAGTATCAGTGTTTAGTGTACTGCCACCTCTGTGGTAATTCATGGGTACATGGTTTTTCCCAAAGGGGATAACTATACATTTCTTGGCATTAAGCTTGAGCCCATGGCTCTGGTACCAAGCATCTGTTTCTGTAAGGCCCTTTTGTAGAATATCCACATCGTTTGGGGATTCAGTAATGGCTCCCAGTTTGCAGTCATCTGCAGACTTTGTCAGCCAGAGTCCCTTAGTGTTGGCCTGTACTTCAGAGAAGTAGATGCCAAACAAGACCGGTCCCAGGACTGAACCCTGAGGTACTCCACTTGTCTGGAGCTGGATTTGGAGTCAGCTACTTTTACAGTATGAGTTCTGTCAGTTGGCAACCTGAGTGACGTAGGGATTTATGCCCAGCTTAGTACATTTATCTATGATTCCTGAGTGGGAGATGGTGTCGAAGGCCTTGGCGAGGTCCAGATAGGCTG
The DNA here is from genome assembly GCF_019279795.1 of Protopterus annectens. NCBI lineage: Eukaryota > Metazoa > Chordata > Ceratodontiformes > Protopteridae > Protopterus > Protopterus annectens. Next base: position 22,704,287 of record NC_056728.1, on the reverse strand, counting down.
CGTGGACTGTCTTACCCTCGTCCACAGCTCTGGGGACTGATTCAAAGAAGTCAGTCAGGTTCAGGAGACAAGATCGGCCCTTCATGAACCCAAACTGGGTTGGGTCCATTGTTTGAAGGTTGCCAATGTCTTTGTTTATAAGTTCCATGCCCTTGCAGATCAGACTTGTCAGACTGATGGGACGGTAGTTCCCGGGATCCAAGGTGGATCCCCCCTTGTGGAGTCGGATAACTGTAGCTGTGCGCCACTCAGTGGGTACGAAGCCTGAGGTGAAGCTATGGTTAAACATGACACTTAGGTGAGGTGCCAATTCATTTTGTAGTTTATGTAGTACACAGCCCGGGATGTCATCTGGTCCCATGGATGCTGTATTCTTAGCTTTGGAGAGTGTGGTTTCTACTTGTGTGGCCATGATTACCAGAATGTGGCAATCTTTTGGTATTGAGATGGGCCCTTTAGGGAGCAATAGGGGGGGTGAAGTTGGCACTAAATCAATCTGCCAGGATATTGGCAATATCCTTGGGATCAGTATATTTAATGCCATTCTGTTGTAGCTCAGAGAAGATCTGAGCATTGCCATTTAGATTCTTGACATAACTATGGAATGCCTTGTGGTTGTCTTTGGAATGTTTGGCAATTTTATTTTTGTAACTAGCTTTGGAGGATTTTATGAGGGATCTCAGTTTCTTACTGAGGCTGGTAAGGGAGTTTTTTGCATCCCGGGATTTTCCTCTCTTCTGCAACAGTTTCTTCCTTCTGTTGTATAGTTGGTTTATGGCAGGTGACCACCAGATTGGCTTCTTTTTTTTGGAGGAGAGCATCTTGGTTCTGTTTGGGATGACACAGTTCATGCACGAGTGGATGTGCTTGTACAGTGCCTTAGTATAGGATTCAGCAGTTGAACTTTCAGCTCCCATCTGCATGGGTGCCATGAAGTTTGTCACTTCTGACTTAAGTAGCGTGAATTTGGCTTTAGAGAAGTTTTTTACGGAGATTTCCTTACTCGGGGTGAGGGTGAGATGTGGATGTCAAGGGTGATTTGCTTATGGTCAGACCTGACCGATGAGGGGGTGACTACTGGTGTAGATCATCTATCTCCAATGTTGGTAATGACCAGGTCTAGGATATTGGAGCCCCTGGTGGGGCAATGTATTAGTTGGTCCAAGGCGTTGGAATTTATGAATTCCAAGAACCATTGGGAAAAGATGTTGGTAGCCGAGTAGTTTTCCCTGTTAATGGCAGGGTAGTTGAAATCACCCAGTATTAGGGTGTTTGGTTGTATTTTAATATTTCCCAGTATGTTTAGAAAGGTGGAGTGAGAATCTTGGGACATGGTGGGGATCTGTAGCAAGCTACAATTTGGATTGTAGTCTTACCTAGTGTTAGTTGCACCTGGAGAATTTCAGATGCATTGTGTTGGGCAACTAGCCTGGAGGTGTGAATATCCTTGGTGAATATGGACACTCCTCCACCTTTAGTGTTTCTGTCTTGGTTTGGTGGCCGAAAAGTGTGGTAAGAATTGTTGCCTGGTATTGCAGGGGGGCTCTGTGGAGCCTTGAACCAGGTCTCAGTTACTGCACAGATATTGATGTTTTCCATTTTTAGGAGTGCCTCGAGAGAGTGCATTTTGCGGTTTAGACTTTTAGCATTGAGTAGCATTACCTTCAGATTTTGCATGCTTGTATCTGTTACGGTGGTGGTTTTGTCCTTTGAACCTTGCCTAAAAAAGACACTGTATGGGTGGCAGTTGACAAAGTAGCTGTAGCCATCTTTACAAGTTCTACATCTTTTGCACTGTTATACATTAGCATCATATGATACAGATGTGCAGTACTAATTGTAATCTGAAGTATATTTAGTGATTTTTTTCTCATTCTTCCCCTGTTGATCTCTGGCCATTTGCTTCTTTGTAGTAACCCATGATATTCATCAGTAGATCACTGTTGTAGTAGCCTAAGATATATGCAACATATCCTGCCAAAGATTGAACATCTAACCAGAATGCAAAAGCTTTTGGGTGCCTTTCATATGCACTGTACATCCAAGCAAGTCCAAGAGTGTGCTAGTATGAAAGCAGATGTAGACACCATGAATCATCAATGAATAAGGTAAAACTGATGCACAGATTATAGAAGTTGATCCCCAGCAATGGTGGATTCATAATAATATTGTTGTGATAGAATGAGTAGATAGGGTGATAGATTTTATCCTCTGCTTAGTGTTTGTAGAGGATTTAATTGGAGGAGAGATTTTATCATTAATGGCAATGCAGGTAGAGGCTAAATTGTGTTGCATTGTCCTAGACCGCTGTGGACTTTTCCTTTTTGGTATTTACTTCTCAGATCTCCAAGCAGAGAGCTAAATTTCTGGAGAACCAAATTTTATGGTGTACTTTGAAGAAAAATGTATATGAACTGGGTTAGAGGCTTTACTTGTGACTAGTGGAAATAAACCTTGCTGGTTAACAGGGTAAGCAGTGTAGTACAGGATCAGTTTGAGTATGATAATGTTTCATCGTAGGTTCATAGGTTAATTAGTAGGCTAGCTGCCCTTTTGGGCAATTTTAAGCCTAGCCTGTTTCCCTTTTTGTATTCAAAATAACCTATCCCATTTGGTTACAGATTAGCCTTACCCATTCCATGGTTGTTAAGTATATGTTATTCTTAAAGATGATAACTGGGATCATACCATAGATAATTTGAGGGGACCCCATGCATGGGATAAAGCATTTAGGAGCTAACTCTGTCCATTAGTAGTACAGTGGCAGTCCTGGGGTAATTTTTCTGTTTCTCATCCATAGCTCTAAGTTGCATTTGCTTATGGACAAGGATGAACTTTGTTTTATGTGAGTGGTGAGTCTATTCCATAGCAGTGGTATCCTCTGCAAGATCTACCTATACTTTAGCAGTCTGTGGGATACCAAGTATAGTAACAGAGCTTTGAGTCAGTCCATGTAAGACATGTATAGGCTTTGTATCCTTTTAGAAAGACCTGTCTGGTGGGCTTTCCAGTCGTTGCATGTGTCTGGACAAATACATGCAAAAGGGAGCATTGTATTCAATTATTGGCCTAATGAGGACTGAGTAAAGCAGGACAATGGCATCCCTAGATCTAGACACAATCCTTTGTTGATAATCTGTGCAATATAAAAGGACCTTCTAACAACAATGGACACATGTTAGCCAAAAAGTTAGGTCACTGTCCACATAAGTTCCCAAATCCTGAACAGCTGGTTCAATTCTTGTAGTATTATTAATGTGGTAAATTCCCTGGGGGTAGATAGGTTCATAGGTTGGTACTGGGCTATCTGCCTGAAGGCATATATTAGCCCAGTCACGTTGTGCGATATTCACTTCCCCTTTAGTAGTTCCCTAGACCCTTGTACTAGCAGCTAGTACCCTTGGCCCCTATCTAGTAGTGCTGTTGGTGTGATCCCCGGTGTGAACTTTCTGTTACCCATCCACTCATCAAGGTTCCTCTTGAAGAGTGATAGTGAGGGGCTCTGTCTTATGTAGATTAGGACCCTGTTCCATAGTAAGGGAAGTCTCTGCGAAGGGAATCTGTCCCTCCAGCATGTTCTATTCATTGTTGTGTTGAGGTTTATATCCCTAGAGCGTGTAGCTCGAGTCGATTTGGTTTTGCTAAGATGGAGCATGTTCAACAATTCTGGGTTGGACATGGCTCTGTACGTTAGACAGAGATCGCCTCTGAGAAGGCAGTATGCAACAGAGAACAGTTGTAGCTTTTTCAATCATGCTGCATAGGGCAAATGTTTGAGGCCTTAATCCTCTTGATTAGGTACCTCTGTGGTCTCCAGCTGCTGGAAATGTCTAGCCAGGTACATTCCAATTGGTGCATTGTACTCCATAATGGGTCTGATGAGGGAAGAGTAGAGGGGCACCATTACATCCTTAGATCTTGATGCGAACCCTTTCGTGATCAGATGGGTCACATAGAAGGATTTTCTAACCACTTTGGCAACATGGATATCAAAGGAAAGCTAACTATCTACTTGGGTCTCTAGATCCCTTATTTCTTCAGATTTCAGGGGATTACCTCCTATGTTGTAGTTTGCAGGTACTCTGTTTTTTCCAAAGGGGATTACTACGCATTTTTGGCGTTTAGCTTGAGACCATGGCTTTGACACCATGCATCAATCTCATTTAGGCCCTTCTGGAGGCTCTCCATGTCGGCCGGAGACTCTATTATAGCACCCAGTTTGCAGTCGTCTGCCAACTTAGTCAGCCACAGCCCTTCCGTGCTTGCCTGTACTTCTGAGAAGTGTATGCCAAACAGGAGTCCCCAGGACAGAGCCCTGAATCACACCGCTCGTTACTGGTCTGGATTCGGAGATAGATCGCGCTACTCTTACTTTATGGCTTCCTAAAGGATACAGTAATACATTTTTTGGCATTTAGTTTCAGTTCATGTTTTTGACACCAGTTATTTATGTGGGACAAGACCTTTCTGCAGGATGGCTAAGTCATTTGGGGATTCTTTGACTGTTCCTAGCTTGCAGTTATCTGCAAACTTAGTCAGTCAAAACTCTTTGGTTTTGGCTTTTACTTCAGAAATGTAGCTGCCAAACAGGAGAGGTTCCAGGAGAGGTTCCAGCACAGAACCCTGAGGGACTTCACTGGTGACCAGTTTCTTTCTGGAGGTAACTTCTCCTATTTTGATAATATGCAATATGTGAGCCAGTTGCAATCCAGTGGGTGACTTAGGGCTTTATTCCCAGTTTATGTAGCTTTTCCACTATGGTTGAGTGAGGAATTGTGTCAAAAGGTTTGTCCAGGTTGAGCTATGTGGTGTTTAGTGTTTTCCCTTCATCCATTGCTTTGTTGACCTTTTCAAAAAATCATCCAGGTTGAGTAAGCATGTCCTGCCCTTGACAAATCCGAACTGAGACTGGTGTAGTATTTAGAGGTGTCCTATGTCCTCGTTGATTAATTCCTTGATAAGTTTTTCCATGGCTTTACATATGAGGCTGGTCAGACTTATGTGTCTGTACTTGGCTGGGTCTGTGGAAGGTCCTCCCTTATGCAGGGGAATTACTGTGGCTTTTCTCCTTTCACTTGGTACAAAACCTGTATGGAGACTGTGATTAAACAGTGTTGTTAGAGGTGTGGATGAATCATGCTTCATGCAGTTTAAGATACATGCATGGATATTGTCAGAACCCATCGATGCAGTATTGGCTTTTGATAGTACTTTTAGGACTTGACCTTGTGTGATAGCTGGAGGCAAGCCAGTTTCAGGTTTATCTTGAGGGATAGACAGAGGGGGAGAGGAGGTAAAGATAAAGTTAAATTTATCGACCAGTAGGTTCACTATATCTTCAGCCTCTGTGTAGATAACATCATTCACAATCAGCTCAGCACATAGCTGCATTGCGCTTTTGAGATTACGATCATAACTAAAAAGTGCCTTGTGATTATCTTTGGCTTGGGTAGATGTTTTATCCTCAAACTTGGCTTCAGTGGATTTTTATTAAGCTCCTGAATTGTTTTTCAGTGATAAAGGTTCTAACATTCTGGGAATGACTCATTATTTTGGTTCAAAATTCTTTTTCCTTTTATTATAAAGCTTATTGATGTTATAGATGTCCTTCATGGATGCATCTGCAGTCATAACAAATGGGTTGTCCTGTCGTCAGGCAGCCCTTCGGTCGGCCGGATTCCAAAGTCCGGGTCCGGCTTCGGCTGATGTCGCACTTCACCCGACGTCATCTCTGCTGGTCTTCGGGTATAAAGGCATCAGCCGACGCCATTTTCCCAGTCTTTCTTGCCGCGTGGCGCCCGAAGCAGAAGCTGTTCGCAAGTGCCGGTCGGTCAGATCCAGAGATTACTACTACCGAATACTACTTCGAAGACTTCTAAAAGCTAAGTACCCCGTTGGGGACTCTTTCTTGCCTCAGCCGATGTCAGAAAAAGTCAATAACTGTTTAACTTGTGGGAAACAAATACCTCATAAAGATTTCCACTCTTACTGTTTGCCTTGTTTAGGCCCAGACCACGATGTAGCAGCCTGTTCGGCCTGTGCTTCATTCAACCGACGAACGCTTAGGCGTCGGTCGGAGTTTGCTGAACAGTTTTTCGGCTCAGATTTTGCGTACATTATGCCGTCGGATCCTCCGACTACCCAAATTGTTAAAAAACGCAAAGAAAAAGACCGACACTCGCGGTCCGCGGTTTCGGCCGAAACCATGGTTAAGCAAACCGCAAGTGTCTCGGTTTCGGCCAAAACCGAGAAAACTGATCAAAGTACAGCCGAATCAATGATTACTACTGAGGTTCCTGCTACTTTACTTGAATCGGCCTCAGAAATTTTACCTTCAACAGTGGTTACTAGTGAATTATCAGACACCATCCCTTTGGATGTCTCTACCCCAGCACGTGGTGCTGCTAGGCCTCCTGCAGCCATGTCTATTAAGGCCTTTGCCAGGGCTAAAGTAGCCAAATCTACTAAATCAGTGCCTGTTAAACCCCCCTCAACCAGGCCCACTTCTAGTTCACAAATGCTTACTCTGGCAGAAGATTTAATATCCTTAATTAGGGGATCTCAATCTCACCCAGACAGGGCCTCTCAGCCCCCAGAAAAGAGACCTAGAGCAGAGCCCCCCGAGCCTGTGTCCTCTGATGATTCTGCGGATGACTCAGATATTACAGACCAGCCAGAGGCTCCTTTCTCCAATTATGAAGACTCAGATGCTGAAGAATCCATTCCAGCTGCTTCTCCACCAGAAGAATTCTCCTTTGGGGAAACCTTACATGCCATGCGAGAACAATTCCAATGGCAGGAACAGGATTTCTCAGATTCCAGAAAAGACTTAGGACTTTTCTGCACCTACCGCAACACAGGCCCTTAGCTATACCTCCTGTCCTCTCTGTTGTGGACGATGCATTTAATGATGTCTGCACTGCACCAGATTCCTTACCTCCAGCCCCTGCCAAACCAGATAGATTTTACAGGGTGCCAGACACTCATCATCACCTATACAAGGCCCCACTTGCAGACCCCGAAACCATATCCCAGGGGCCTAAGGCAGTAGCCTCGACCACAGCAAAAAACCCTATTCCTTCTGAAAGGGAAGCCAGGTCTTTAGACAGATGGGGCAAAAAGTTTACACCTCAGCTACTCTCTCAGCTAGAGCTTTAAACTGTCAGTTTCACATGATACAATACCAAGAGTTTATGCTTGATCAGTTAACTAAAAAGCTATCCTCTGATGACTGTATAGATAAGAAATATGTATTAGAAATGGTAAATAACATACAACAGGTTAGTAACCATTCCTTAAAATGTGGCTATGATGCACTGGAGGCTTCATTTAGATCAGCCATGACTGGCACAGTGATAAGAAGACATGCATGGCTGAAGGAACAGGTCTTACCGGATCATGTTAAAGCTAAGTTATTAGATGCTCCTATGGATAAGGCCAGTTTGTTTGGTACACCTGCCCAGCAGGTAATGAAGAAAATGGAAGAAAAGGCAAAATCTGTACAAACGGTTAAAGATTTCTTGCAGGTTCAGCCCCAAGGTTTAGCAGGAACTGGCCTGCCAAAATTGGTCCTTTCCTGACTCCACAAGATCCCAAAGGGGCAGGAATAGACGTTCCAGAGGCAGAAATCAATCTAGAGGGGGTGCCTACAGAGGACGACAGTGGCAAGGTAATAACAGAGGCACAGACACAGCCACTACCACTACAACAGCACAATCACAGTGACTTGATTCTAACTCCGCCTACCAGGGAACAAATAGCAGCACCATTAGGCGGAAAATTAACCTTATTTTCGAAGAACTGGCACTATATCACAAAAGACAAGTGGATTTTGCAAACCATAGACCAAGGTTACCGGTTCCACTTCCACACTTTACCAGTCAAAAGAGGAATGCCAAACCTGCCTCCAAATCAAAAAACAGAAGCTCTACAGCAGATAATGCAATTAACAAAGATGAGAGCTGTGGAAAGAGTACCAATAACAGAACAAGGCAAAGGATTCTACTCCAGACTATTCCTAGTTCCAAGAAAGGAAAAAGTTGGAGACCTATTCTAGACCTGTCCACCTTAAACACATACATCATTGTCCCAAAATTCAAAATGCTGACCCTACAGCAACTTCTTCCCATGCTGGGCAAGGAGTGTTGGCTGGTAACTCTAGATCTCAAGGAGGCATACCTGCACGTCCCCATTCGACCAATTTGCAGAAGATACCTCAGATTTCTTGCAGGATCAGAGCACTATCAATTCTCAGCATTGCCCTTTGGCTTATCTACTGCGCCCAGAGTATTCACAAAATGCCTGGCATCAGTAATCGCCCATTGCAGACTACAGGGAATCCAAATTTATCCATACCTGGACGACTGCCTGCTACAAGGGGACAACAAAAGCAAGCTGACAACAGACTTACAAAGGGTCATTTACTTGCTACAAGGACTGGGATACACAGTCAATTTACAAAAGTCAAGGCTGATACCATCCCAAACAAGGACATTCTTGGGTGCGGAATTGGACACAGTAAAACAAGTGGCATTCCTAACTACAGAAAAACAAAAAGAACTACCTCTTTACTTCTTGGCACTAACAAAACAGAACAAGCTAACAGCAAGAAAAGTTCTGCAGGCCTTGGGCTTCATGGCATCATGCATAATCTTGGTTCCACATGCCAGACTGCATATGAGAAAACTACAGTGGTACCTAAAGAATGTATGGTCCCAGCACAGGCACAGCCTAGAAGCAGAAATTCCACTAATCCCATGCCTAAAACAGGAATTCCTATGGTGGGCTCAAGCATGCCAGTCAAACCCAGGCCTACCCTTTCACAACTGTCAAGCAAGCCAAACCATCACAACAGACGCCTCAGACCTAGGATGGGGGGCTCACATGCTGGACAAATGCGTACAAGGATTGTGGACGCAGGACCAGCTTCACCTGCACATCAACCTAAAAGAAATGCTGGCAGTCAAACTGGCAATCCAAAAATTCAGACCATTTCTCAAAGAAGGCCATTTGATGATAAGGACAGACACCACCACAGTCATGTGGTACATCAACAAACAGGGAGGCACTCATTCATACCCCCTATGCAGAATGACTTTGGACCTTTGGAATCTGGCACTCAGCTACAACATCCAGTTACAGGCAATATTTGTACCGGGAAAGGAGAATACTCTAGCAGACATGTTAAGCAGAACCACCTCGGATGCTCACGAATGGATGCTACACCCGGACATCTTCAAGACCATCTCAAAGAAATGGGGAATGCCACAGATAGATCTATTCGCTTCCCCTCTCAATCACCAGCTCAAGAAATTCTGCACAAGGACATTCCATCCACTTGCATGGAAAGTGGATTCGCTCTCCTTCAGCTGGAAAGGTCTGACAGCATATGCATTCCCACCTCTTCCCTTGATACACAAGGTATTACTAAAAATCAAGGAGGAATGTCCAATGATAATCCTGATAGCTCCGAACTGGCCAAGACAACACTGGTACCCATTGCTGAGGAGCATGTCTCGGGACAAAATGTGGTCAATACCCCTGATGCCTTTGATGTTAACTCAGAACAACTACAGCATCATGCATCCAAACCTAAAAACGTTGCAACTGACTGCATGGAACATCACATAGCAGCAACTAATCCAGATCTTTCCCAAAGGGTTAAAGACATTATCATTGAAGCCCGCAGACCTTCAACAAGAAGGAACTATGCAGGAAAATGGAAAAGGTTTGTCATTTGGAGTGCTGAAAGAGGAAAAGATGTGTCGAATATAGATATTGCTAACATTCTGGAGTACTTGGCAGAGCTTCTACATACAGGCCTGTCCTATTCCTCCATCAAGATACATGCATCAGCTATTTCAGCAGAATACAGCTTTGATCCACCTGTCTTTTCACATCCTCTGCTCAGGCAGTTCCTCAGAGGGATCAAGAATGTAAAACCTCCTAGGAAACCACCATTGCCAGCTTGGGATTTGAACTTTGTGCTAGAAAAGTTGACACTGCACCTTTTGAACCAGCAGCAACAGCAGACCTACAGCATCTATCATGGAAAACTGCTTTCCTACTGGCAATAACCTCAGCAAGGAGGGTTTCTGAACTTCAGGCCCTAATGGCAGTGCAACCCTTCCTAATCTTCCACCAAGATAGAGTGTCCATGAGGACTAATCCTACATTTATGCCTAAGGTGGTATCCAGAGTGTCTTTAAACCAGGCAATCCACCTACCTACCTTCTTCCCAACCCACAAAACAGAGGGAAAGAATGCTGCATACCTTGGATGTACATAGACAGCTACGCTACTACCTGGACAGAACAAAAGTAACAGAAAACTGACCAGCTTTTGTAGCCTATGCAACAGGAAGGGAAGGAAAAGCAATTTCCAAACAGACAATCTCCAAATGGATAGGAAATTGCATACGATTCTGTTACTCCTTCCATGGAAAACCAATTCCACAGAACATAAGGCCTCATTCTACAAGGGCAACAGCCACTACCACAGCCTTCTTACGAGGAGTGGCAACCAAGGACATTATTGAGGCGGCTACTTGGACCTCCGTGCATACATTTGCCAAGCATTATAATCTACCTCTGTATTCCAGATCCCGAGCAGGGTTTGCCACTGCTGTACTGCAAGGGATCCTAACCACACCATAATCTATTCTTCCTCCTCCCCTAGTTGGCTATGGTATTCTACCCAGTTGTTATGACTGCAGATGCATCCATGAAGGACATAGTACAGTTTTGTACCTACCATAAATGTAGATGTCCGAACTGGATAGCATCTGCAGTCAGGATTACCCTCCCTCCTTCCCCTCTGTGGTACTCCTAGGGTATTTACCCTCCTAATAGCTAGCTGGTGGGGGGAGTCTCTTATGGTGTATTTGTTTGTGTATATGTACATACATGCTTATTTTTTGTGTTTGCCTTCTATCTTTTGGAAACATTGGCATTTACCCAAAATTTAGCCTTCCAAGAGGGCAACTGGCATCTGGGGCAAGAAACACTGAGGAAAATGGCGTCGGCTGATGCCTTTATACCCGAAGACCAGCAGAGATGACGTCGGGTGAAGTGCGACATCAGCCGAAGCCGGACCCGGACTTTGGAATCCGGCCGACCGAAGGGCTGCCTGACGACAGGACAACCCAGTTGTTATGACTGCAGATGCTATCCAGTTCAGACATCTACATTTATGGTAGGTACAAAACTGTACTTTCCACCATGTGAGTTTACTTCTGGGGTTTGCCCTGTATTTGTTCCTGCAGGGTACAGCTACATCTATGCAGCTGTTTACGTGCTGGTATAGTGTGGCTGTGTACATTTCTGCATATTCAGTGAAGTAACCTGGGTTTGATGGGGATTTGAAGCTTGCCAATGTATCACTTTGGAGTAGTAGTTTGTCTTAGAGACAATTTAAAGGTACCTTGGTTGGAAAGGATCACTGGTTAAATTTTAATTTCAAAGGAGATTGCTTTATGGTCAGACCTAACAAGTAAAAAAGATACGCAAGGTATAGTGCAAGATGCTCCTATATGTGTAAGGACAATATCCAGTGTGTCTAATGTAACTCAAGAAAACATTACTGAAATCTGGAGATTATTCTTTTTGCCACTAAGTGGAACCTTTGAGTCAGAATCATTGACTCTTAATGTCAAAATTTAATTGGAAAAAAGACAGCAGTTTTATATTGGCAACAGACTGGCATTTGGTTTGAAAATAAAAATGGTCTTAGATTGATTCATTAATGCCATTTTGCTTTATGTAATTTTACAGCTTCAAAAGAACTGGAGAAGTATGCAATCTATTTATTGCATCAAAACCATCCAGACCTGGCGCCTTACTAGTTTTGAGCAGTGTAACAGCAGAAAAAAGGATCACAAATCAGAGTATAGTAGTCAGGAATTGTATTCAGAGAAGTTTACTAAGTAATTGTGGGTGTCATTCAAATCTATATGCGGGTTTTTTGACAGGTATAATTTCTCATATGTATGGTAAAATGCTTTTAATATGTCCTCAGATTGCATGTAAAATGAGTTATCAGCTTACACCAACAGAATATTGTTAGAATTATGATTTAATCTTAGTAAGCTATCCAGACGTTATGACAGAATTGAGGCCCACTCCACACACCTTCCCTGGATTATACATTAAAATACTGAAATATATGATGTATGTAATGATTTTATTTTTGTGCATCATCTAGTTGAGTGAAAAATCAAAATCCTATTGAAGTTTTCTGTCTTAATGCATTAATATGTCTCAAGGTAATCTAACCGAATTGCTTTTCATTATTTAATAAAGGAGGCTTTACTGTTTAGGTGATCATGCAATATAAATTTAAACCTTGCCTGTATTGTATCAGTCAAGTTATCCTGTTTAATAAAAAAAAAAATGAAGGAGTCAGCAATTCATAGGTTCACAGATGGTTACTAAGCTAGCAGCCCTAGAGCCTTTACAAGCCTAGCCTGTTAATTCCAAGTTGCCCCATCTGTCTGTAAGTGAATGTATTTTACAGAGCTAGCCTATGGTCAGCACTGACTCCCTCTGTCCATGAGGGACATGGGTGCCACCCCTGGGCTGAATTTGCAGTCTCCAATCCATTTGTCCAAGTTGCGCTTGAATAGGGTCAGTGAGGATCTCTGTTTCACATGAATTGGAAGTTTGTTCAGAGGAGCTGCAGTCTCTGGGGAGCATATTTGTCTTTCCAGCATGTTCTGTTAATGTCACAGGTTAGGTTAAGATCCCTAGACCGAGTGACTCTTGTGACATTAAATTTGTATTTGTGAAGCATGTCCATCAGGGCAGGTAGGAGACTGCCCTGTAGGCCAGACACAAGTTTCCTTCAGCAGCCTATACGATACAGAGTACAGTGACAGGGCTTTTAGTCTATCCACATACATCATGGATTGGAGGCCCTGTATTTTCTTGTTGAGGAACCTCTGTGACATCTCCTTCTGCTGCAGGTGTCTTTTGAGGTGCATGCAAAAGGGAACATTATACTCTATTAGTGGTCTGATGAGGGTCGAGTACAGTGGGGGCTGTAACATCCTCAGGTCTGGATGCGATGCCCTTACATATGAGATGTGCAATGTAGAATGCATTCCTTACCACAGAAGAAACTTGGTGGTCGAAGTTCAGATTGCTGTCTACTGGTGTTCCTAGGTCTTGCACCACTGGGTTTGAGCTTAGGAGGTTGTTGTCAATACTGTCATTAGAGAAGAATTTTACTTTGCCAAAGGGAAAATAATGCACTTTTTTTGCTTTTAGGTTTAGACCGTGGATTTAGCACCAGTCATTTGTCAGTGTTAGCCATTCTGTGGTATGTTAACATTGTTGGGGGACTCGATGATTGCACCCCTCTTGCAATCATCAGCAAACTTGGTAAACCAAAGGCCATCTAATTTAGCCTGGACTTCCGAGAAGTAGATTCCAAACACTAAAGGACTCTGCATAGAACCGTGTGGTATGCCACTGGTCTACTGGTAGATATGGAGTCACTACCTTTGACAGTATGTGTTCTGTTGGTGAGACAATTGGGTACCTATCTAGTAACATAAGGGTTAATCCCTAACTGAATGAGTTTTTCAGTAATACCTGAGTGGGGATTGTGTTAAAAGCCTTGGCCGGGTCAAGATAGGTGGCATCTACTGTTTTACCTTCATCCAGGGCTTTGGTGACTTTCTTGAAGAAGTCCACCAGGTTTAATAAGCATGATCTAACCTCAAGGAAGCCAAATTGGGTTGGGTCTAGAGTTTGAAGGTCGCCTATGTCCTTGTAAGATCCGTGATGATTCTTTCCATGGCCTTGCAGATGAGACTGGTTAGACTTATGGGTCTATAGTTCTCAGGGTCTGTTGATGGCCCCCCTTTGTGCAAGGGGATTACTGTTGTTGTTCTCCACTCTGCTGGAACAAAGTCATTTCTCAGGCTGTGGTTAAAGAGGATGCTAAGTAGGTCCACTAGGTCCATTTTTTAGATTGCTTTGTAAGCAACCTGGGATGTTGTCTGGTCCCGCTGAGGCCATATTTTTGAGAGAACGTAGATAAGACCTCATCTCTAGAGACAATAGGTAGAGGACTGGTATGTGGTATGATTTGGGGTATAGCCGATAGGGCCAGGGGTGTTAAGTTTGCACCAAATCTGTCAACTAGCAGGTTGGCAATGTCCTCTGGTGCAGTATGAGTGCTACCATCTATTACCAGTTCTGCACAAAGCTGGCCATTCCTTTTTAGGTTTTAGATATAATTAAAGAATGCCTTTTGATTATCTTTAGCTAGGGGCAATATTTTAGCTTCATACTTAGCTTTAGAGGATTTCACTAGATTTCGGATTTGCTTGTTCAAGCTGAGGAGGGGAATTCTTCCTCTGCTGAGTCAGTTCCTCTTATTCTTAGACATCAGTTTCTTTCTCTTGTTATATGACCTGTTTATACTTGAGGTCCACCAGGGTGGCTTATTTTTTCAGGAGGACCTAGTTTTGATCTAGTCAGGTACCTGAGCCTATAAAGCTGCTTAAGTGCTTGTACAGGGGATCTGAGTCCACCTCTGCATAGGAGTCATTGTTGTGAGTGCAGGGAGTGTAAAACTTTTTATACCACTGCTTAGTAGTCTGAAGTTGGCTTTGGAAAAGTTATTTTGCTCCTGTGGGGATGTCAGGTGCAATAGTTACTTTGAATGAGACAGTTTTAGGATCCGACCTTACCAGGGAAGGCATCACATAGGGGGGAGCGCAGTGACTCCCCATGTTGGGGAGTACTGTGTCTAGGACATTTGAGCCCCATGTGGGGGTGCAGACTATCTGCTCTAGAGCATTTGAGTTAACAAAGTCCAGGAACCACTGGTCAAGTATATTTGTGCTAATATATGTCACCCATTCGATGGAAGAGTACCTGAAATCACTCATGACTAAAGTGTTAGGCTGTATGGAGTGTGATTCCAGTAAGTCGAGGTAGGGAGCATGCTTTTCTTGGTTCATGGTGGGGGACCTATAGCTAGCAATGATGTGGTAGGGTATTCTGCCTGGAGTTAATTGGACATGAAGTAGTTTGAGAGAGTCATACTGTTTGGCCAGTCTCAAGGTGTACTTGACGTTAATGAAGATGGACACCCCTTTGTTTTTTTCATGCTCATTTTGAGGTTTGAATGTGTGGAAGGCATTGTAGCCTTGCACGGCTGGGGTGCTCTCTATGGCCTTGAACTATATCCCAGTGACTACACAGATGTCAGCATCTTCCAAGGTGAGGAGTGCTTCCAGAGAATGCAGCTTCATGCCTAGACTTTGAGTTTGCCTCGGCTGGATTTTGTTACATAAGAAATTTTGTTGTTTTGACATTGCCTAAAAAGGCACTATGAGGGAGGCAAGTGCCTTTGCTAGTATCCAAAATCTTAGAGGAGACCGGTGCAGACCATCTCTGGCAAAGCAATGTGGTCGGTCGACCATGTCATCCTAGGCTTAACAGATACTGGATTCCCCTGGAATGACACCAGAAGCTAAGTTACTTGTTGAGGTCGATCATTTTTTTATTTACTCTAGCATCATTCTGGGAGAAAGTAGATTGCTGCTTAGGGCTAGGGTCATACCTGTCTGAGACACACAGTCTGAGAGTTTAGTCATGTCTCTTCATATAGTCCAGAGAGGTACGTCTCAAGTCATTCACCCCAACATGAACTATGACCGAGTCATAACAGTACCTTTTTGAGTGACTTGAGTGCATGCATGATCTGACAGATCCTGTCACTTGACAGGCATCTGACTGTGACCTTCTCCTTGTCCAGCCTGTTGAAGTGTCTCACTGTGGAGTCGCCTATGAGCATGACATTTGGCTTAGAGGTGTTTTGCCGTAGTGGCTTATTTGTTGAGACACCTTTGTATATGTTAGTACATGTGTGTGGTTTCTATTTGTGTAACACTGTGTGCACTTTGTTTGGGAGGTCTCTGAACTTTTGGCAGACTTCTAATGAGCATCTCCGTGTATATGAGTCTGTGTGTCATGTCTTTAGTTTGTGTGAGAGCTGAAAAGTGTGTAATGACAACCTGTTTGGTATCCATTTTGTTACATGAGAGAAGTAATTCCAATTTCATAGTGTACTTACATGTCTCACATAAGCTATTTACTGCAGTTGTAATTACTACAATGCCTCAGTATTCCTATGTCAATCAGGCTGGCTGTAGAAATGATAGGAAACTGTCTGTCCACTATTGCAGATTTTTACCATATGAGCTATTAGGGAAAGGAGTGGGCCAGTTTTTGCTCAAGGACTATCAAGGTTTGTTAAATTGAGGGTTGTGGATGATAGTGTGGCAACCCTGCTCATTGTGAAACTAGGTTGGCTTTAGTGCAACAGAGAAGCTTGTAAGGGTTCCAATGACAGCGGTCTAGTGAAAAATTGTGTTTCAAGGCATTTGCATCTGTAAAGGGCAGCGCTAACCCTCATTGCATGATGCACAGTGACAAGCAAATGTGAGGTTTAAATATAGGCAGAATTAATAGTTTTAAGCTAATCTACCTATAGGAAAGGATACAATGAACCTTCTTGCAGTAATCATCAGCTCTGACAAGGCTGGATCCACACCCTTTTGCTACAAGGGTGCAGGGGAGCATTTCATAATGTAAGGTGAATGGTTTAGTAGTCAAGTGTAACAAAAACAGGCTAGATTTAGAAGGTAGAAGGTCTGAAAGTAGACTATGCTATCTAGGCTAAAAATACAGTTGAAGACAAGTACAGAAAATATGCAGTCACAACATTAAAAAGCAGAAAAAATGCAGTGATCATATACAATGCAATTTAAAAAGTTCTATAGAGGCACAAAATATACTTAGTTTCTTGATGCAGGAATTTCAAGTGTTTTCCCAACCTAAACAGACTAGGCTGCTACTTGATGTTCTTCATATTGATCACTGCTAGAGTATCTGTAGCTATATCCTGCCAAGGGTATAACAGCCAGCCAGCTTCCAAACCTTCAGATCACCTTCCATGTGCCCAAACAGTCCAGCAGCTCAATCTGAGCTGAACTGACAAAAAGACAAGCTTGGTTGTTAATCCGTTCAGAGATTTTCTGCCACCTAAGAGTATGCTGCTATGAGGCTTTCAAGGATTGACAGTTTGGCTGTGCCTTCCTTTGCTGGGCAGATGAGTTCCCTTTAGGGAAAAAACTTCCATTTTCTTATATTTACAGATATTTTCTTACTTCCCTTTTCAGTAAAGTTACTTTAAAGTTTGGAGTGTTGTGTTTTATTGTACTGTTTCAAGACTGTAATGTACTTTTAAATGTTTGAAAGTAGCATAAACTAACTGAAGATGTATTTTCTCTGGGGAATTTTTTTTTTTTCATTGTGAGGCTGCAATACTGTTCAAAAGTGCTTTTTACTGTGTTTTTTCTTTAAAAAAAGTAATATTTGTAGACTGTAGTTTTGTTGGCATTTGCTGCTCCTCTTCCCTTAGAAAGAAACACACCATTTTTGGCTGGATTGTGGAACAGATTGCTGGTCCCCATGGCGGTCCTTCTTTCAGTCACAAAAAAAAAAAAAAAAAGTTAAGCAAACTGCCTTTGCCACCTCAGCAGGCTTGCACAGTCCCTCAACAGCAGGTTGGTGACTCTGCTGTAGCCATTTGTTGTACCTCAGACCACTCAACGTTTACTCCGGATCCATCTGGTATAGCACCTACAGCTAGTGTGGACCATGGTTAGTCATCCTTTGCAGCTGTTGGAGTTTCCTCAGTGGCAAGAGAGCGACACTCTCGTTGGTCCTTGGAAAGGGAACAGGGAAAGTTTCCCTGCTGTGTCAGAATGCTCTGCCCATCCATGGGGAAACAGCGGTTGCCATTAGTAACATGTTTGGCCCCATTTTTTCAGTTAAAAAGTAACAGAAAACCAAGCATGTATCTACTCCTTGTCAAATTTCTTTCAGTAGGAGTAGTTTACTGGGACTGCATAGGGTTTAATTCAGGCAGTTGATCATTTGTATAAGGTTAGTTTCTGGTAAAAGAAAGAAGGATGCCTGTTTTCCTGAAGAGACTCAAGATTCTGAATCTGATCAGGAAGATGCAGGGAAGACGACTTTGGGGGTTTGCCCTCAGATTTCTGTTTCAGATTCAGAGGAGAGCTCAGTTTTGGACTGTTACTATGAGAGTTTCTCTTTCTCTGAGACTATTGCTAGAATGTCCCAATGTTTTCATTGGAAGAATGCTGAGGTTTCTCGGTCCCTGTTACAGAAGGATTTTCCAGAACCTGCATTCATTCCTCCTGTCCTGTCTTCTTTAGAGGATGTGTGTCTTACTGTTTGCAATTTTCCTGTTAGTCACCCAGCTGTCCCTAAAAAGGCAGATATGATGTATAAAGTTCCTAAATCTTTTAAACTTTTATACACTATTCCCAAACCTGACCCAGCAGCTATAGCCTTAGTTGACTCAACTGTTGCTAAGCACTTTGTTGATCCTAATCCTTCTCTTTCTAATAAGGGTGGGAAAATATTTAATAGGTATTGGAAAAAGAGTTTGCTTTTACAACTCTGATTCTCAGAATTTTAAATTGTCAGGCTCACATGTAAGTTTGTTTTGACATATTGTGACAGTCTGAGGAATGTTTTGTCTATAGTTTCTTCTTGTGAAGAAAAATCTGCATTATATAACTTAGTTTCTTCTCTTGCACAAGTCACTACTCATTGTTTGCAGTGTGTGTATGGCTCTGATACTTCTTCCAGGGCTATGGCCACTGGTACTGTTTTGAGGATGTTTGCTTGGCTGCATTTGCAGTACCTTCCAGATGATGTAAAAATGAGATTTTAAAATGTTCCTAGGATAGAGATTTAGTGTTAGAGCCATCTGCTGCAGAGGTGATCAAAAAGTGTGATGACGGGGGAAAGCTGATCCATGGAATCTCTTAAGATTTCTCAGGCCTCCTTTCCCAAGTTATCCAAGGGATTTTCATTCTCCTCATCCAGTTTTGACAAAAAAAAATAAACAGTCTCAACAGAATTCAGGTAAACGGATGTTTAAGAAGTGGCAAGTTGATTCCAAAAATGTTCAAACATCCAAAATGTCAAGGACAGTCCAACAAGTTTGAATGACTATTCAAGATGACCCCCTCCCACCCTGCCCCATTTTCTCTTTCAGAAAGTCTGAATCACCATTTTTCTATTTGGCAACAGACTGTTTCAGACACATGGGTTCTGAAAATAATTCATCAGTGTTGCAATGGCAATGAATGGAATTTCCTCCTTTGGGGGGGGGGATAAAAGTGCGGTGGGTGGGAGACACTGAGGACAGACATAAGCACATGAATATCTATGAGATACTTGACCTGATCAAGGCACTCAACTCTCTGAACCGTCTTTGGTCCCCAGGACCTCTTCAAGTGGTTACAGAAAATACTGCAGTCATGTGGTACATCAAGCAAGCAAGGGGGAACCAGGTCATACCCCTTTGCGGACTAGCCATGTTAGCTTGGGATATAGATTCACAGCAGTCTCACTCTACAGGCATCCTATAGTCCATCAGAGCAAAATTGTGTGGCAGGCAACCTGATCAGGACAAGGGCAGACAATCACAAATTTAAACTAGATTGGTGATCTTTCAAGATTTGATCCATTTGTGGGCAGTTCCTCAAGTAGACATAATTGCCTCCTGTCTGAACAGTCAACTGTCAAAGTTCTGTTTTTGGACTCCATCCAAGTAGGCCTGGAAGACAGATGCCTTTACTTTCCTTTCTTTGGGCATGAATGTTCCTGTTAGCCTTTTCACCCATACCCAGGTACTTCTGAAGATTCAAAATTATTGTGGTGATTTCCTCTTGCCCCAGACAACCATGGTTCTGCCTTCTTTTGGAAATGGCTAGGGGCAATTACCACAAGCTTCCTCACAGAATTGATCTACTCACACAAGTACAGGGGTGTTTGATACACCCCAACATCAGTCATCTTCAGCTGACTACATGGATGATAGGGTCTTCATTCTTTTCATGCAACTGTTTTCTGAAAACGTGCAGCAGGTATTAATGGAGGCAATAAAGCCTGCTACTGGAAGATCATTTATTAGCAAATGGAAAAGGTTTTCTAGTTTGTGCTAACAACATAACCAGCACCTATTCATCTCTGGTTTTACAATGTTTATGAGAGTTACTATCCTATGGCCTTTCTTATTCCTCTATCAGGTTTCATTTGGACAGGGTTTCTTTGAAAATTAATACTTCATTTATGCTTAAAGTGGTATCCAAGTTTACTTTAAGCCAAACTATCCATCTTCCATTTTTTTCCTGAACCTAAAAAATGAAGGAGAAAGGATATGTCCACAGACAAGTTAGGTAATATCTTGACAGAACTGAATCATCTGATGTTGTCAATCTTCATGTAATCCTTGACTGTGGGGCTCTGTTCCAAGCCTCAGAACCGACTCAGACGTTTATTTCAGCTCATGCCTTCCAAAACTCTCAAGCTAGGCACTACTCATGATGTTCCTGTGTAAGTTACCTCAGATCTTGTTTGCAGCTTCATAGTGTCAGACACATCCGATCCTATCTCTCAAGCCTGGTCTATATTTTGTATGTTTTTTCTCTGTTATTAATCTCCTTTCTTATATAATGAGTCTTTATTTTTATCTATCTGTACTTCTATCTACCACCCACTCAGGGAGGCCGCAGTCTTAGAAATCCAAAAACTGCAAGGCAAAAGTCATCCAAGAAGTCCCCTCAGACCAGAAAGGATCCGGATTTTATTTAAGATTCTTTTTAGTGCCCAAAAAGACAGGGGACTGGAGACCCATCTTGGATCTCTGCCAGTTCAACAAGGTTCAACCAACCAAGTTCTGGATAGTCTCTGTTCAGTCAATGCTTCCATTCTTGGAAAAAGATGATTGGACGTGTTATCAGATCTTCAGGATGAGTATTACCACATAAAAATAGACAAATGCTCCAGAAGGCTCATGCGCTTCTGGCTGGGAGCCAGTCATTATCAGTTCAGAGCACTGCTCTTCGGTCTCATCACAACCCCCAGGGTGTTTACCAAATGCATGACAATGGTAGCAGCTCATCCCAGATGACTAGGGTTTTGAGTTTTTCTTTATCTCGATGAGTGGCTCTTCACTGCTACTACTAGGCATCATCTCCTAAGGGCAAGAGATTACACCCTTCATCTTTGTACTACCTTGGGCATCATGGTAAATTAAGAAAAATCACATCTAGAACCCACCCAACAATTGGAATTTATCGGAGCTTGATTAAACACCATGACGGGAATAGCATCACTCCCATTAGAAAGACTCCAGAAAATCAGATCACAAGTAAATCACATTATCCAGAAAGGAATTGTTTCAGGGCCCATGGCGGCCTCTCTTAATTTAGTTCCCTTAGCTAGATATCACATGCAGATTATTCAATGGCTTCTAGCCTCCCTGAGGTCATTAATGAGTCAACCTATGTCCTATCATATTCTGATCACCAGTTATTGCAAACAAGACCTGTTGTGGTGGATTCAGTCCAAGATTCTTTCACGCCGTCCATTTCTCCTTCCACAGCCCAAGCCATAGTGAACATGGACACTTCCCAGATACGGTTGGGGGGCATTGTCTGGGAGGGACACTCCAAGGTACATGGTCCCAAATGGAGGCCAATTTGCACATCAGTTTTCTAGAGATGAGGGCAGTGCTCCTACTGTTGCAAGCTCTTCAAGATACTTTTCCATTTGGAACCGTAGGAATTCAGATGGACAACATGTCAGTAGACTGGTATATCAACAAACAAGGGGGAACCAGATCTTATCTACTTTATTGAGAAGCCCTCAGGGTTTGGCAGTGAACGATTTCTTCCAACCGCAACACACATTCTGGGGAGTTCCAACGTGATAGAGGACAAGCCGAGCAGAACTGTCCTGTTGCCTCACAAGTGGTCTCTCAACCCGACAGTGGTGAAAAAGATTTTCCATCACTGGGGCCAACCTTGCTGCAACCTGTTTGCATCCCACCAAACAAGTGCAGCAGTTACTTTGCCCTAATCCCCCCTCGGGGGAGTCACCCAGAGATGCTCTTCTTCACGATTGGCCCCCCGGTCTTTTGTATGCTTTTCCTCCGACTCCTCAAATAAGTCAGTTTCTAAAGAAAGCCAAGAGATCAAAGAACAAAATAATCCTCATTGCTCCATTTTGGCCTCGACGTGTGTGGTTTCCCATCATTTGGCCTCATCTACTTCAGAAACCTTGGATTTTGGACCCAGTTCAGATCTCCTGTCTCACCCAGAAGGAATGGTTCATCCGAATTCCCACCATGTCAAGCTCACTGCATGGCTGGCTTCTCCAATTTCCATGATTGCCAGGCTTTCCTGTCTTACATCACCAGTCCAACATATCATTCTAGCTCATCACAAGCCTTTAACTAGAAAATTGTACCATAGTAAATGGGAAAAATTTGTCAGATGTACTCCTGACAAGAATTTTGACCCTTATGCAGCTCCTGTGGATAAGGTTTTGGAATTTGTGGCCTTTCTTTAGCAGTCTGGCTCTTCAGCTTCCAGCATTAGAGTGCAGCTGGCTATGATATCCAACTTTCATATTGGTTTTGATGGTTCTACTCTTATGTCCCATAAACTGTGTAAGGCCTTTTTTAAAGGAACACTTATGCTAAGGCCACCCTTTAAAGAATCCAGCACCCCATGGG
This sequence comes from Protopterus annectens, assembly GCF_019279795.1. NCBI lineage: Eukaryota > Metazoa > Chordata > Ceratodontiformes > Protopteridae > Protopterus > Protopterus annectens. The sequence goes on along the minus strand of NC_056728.1, from coordinate 22,681,649 downwards.
ATTTACCCTTGGTCCTTCAGTGCCTCACCTTATCCCCTTTTGAACCATCGGCTACCTATTGAATTAAAATTTTTGACCTGGATGACTGTCTTTTTAATAGCGGTCACCTTGGCCAGAAGAGTTTCAGAAATTCAAGCTTTGTCCTGCAAACTCCCCTATCTAATATTTGACAAGGACAGGGTTTCTCTCAGGACTAATCCTTCTTTTTTACCGAAGGTTGTTTCAGAATCCAATATGAATCAAGCCTTACACCTACTAGTCTTTTTTCCTAATTTCTCCATTAAGGGAAAATACTGCCTGCACTTATTAGACGTCCGTAGACAGTCATGTTTCTATCTTCACAGAACAAAAGATATCAGGAAATCAGACCAGTTGTTTCTTGCCTTTTCTTCACTTTCACTAAGTAACCTAGTTTCTAAGGTTATATGAGCTAAATGGCTTAGAGATTGCATTACTTCTGTTTATAATTCAAATGGACTTCAACCACCATGTCCTGTAAAAGCTCATTTGACAAGAGCTGTAGCTGCTTCCACAAGTTTTCATGCCCGAGCTTTTCTTTTGACATTTGTGCAGCAGCTACATGGGCATCTGCTCATACCTTTATCACTCATTACAAGTTGGACCAGGTCTCTAGAGGATGTGCATCCTTTAGTTTAATGGTCCTCCAGAATATCCTTCCATGAGACCGCCCAAGATTCAGCTTGGGTCTCTGTCCCACAGTCAAGGATTATGTGAAGATTGACAACATCAGATAAAGAAGTTATGTCTTAACATAAGATTCCATCTGTGTTGTCTATCTTCACTAATCCTTGATATTCCCCCCTCCTTCCCCCTACCTAAAACTCTTATTGGGCTAAATATCACAGAAGACTGGCTTCATTATATGGAATCAGATTTGGTATCTGTTTTTATTGCTTTGATCTGTCTGTTTTAGTTTTTGGCAAACACGATCTGAGGTAATTTACAGAGATGCATCATGGGTAGTGCCTAACTCAAGAGTTATGGAAGGTGCGAGCTGAAATAAACTGCCAAGTCAGCTCGAAACTGAGCCCTACAGTCAAGGATTAGTGAACATTGACAACACAGATGGAATGTTATGGTACTTTACAAAAAAAGCACCTAAACAGGCATGTCCAAGGGTCAGCTTCCATTGATTTCTCCTGTCCACCTGGTGAATCTAGGCATACTGGGGCAATACAGCAACTGCCTCATGTACACAGACAACCCTTTCCTCCTACCACCCAGCACTACAACCTGCAAGAGATGCACTTACATAGCCAAACTGGAAGCAAAGCTCTTTCCAGCCAAGATTGTGCTTGACAATCAAGAGGAGAAGGTTAACACCTGCACTACACCTCAAGCAACACATAGCCCTTCAAAACCCACACCATCAACACCCACACATATCAACACAAAACCCACATATGCGGAGGCCCTTAACATTAACCTGCCCAAGCAATAAGGACCTCCGAAGCTGAAACGCAAACAAACACCAGTCACAACCAAAGTGACACATATCTCACAACACCAGTGTGCCATCCAACAACAGTCCCTAAAGTAAGACAACGTACCCAACACTTTAGTCATAGGTGACTCTATAATCAGGCACACTGATGTCCCACTCACCAAGCTGAACAAGGAGAAAATTACAGTCAGCTGCCTGTCGGGTGCCAGGATCCGTCACATAACGCATGCACTCAAGTCACTCCACAACAAGTACAAGTACGACTCTGTCATTGTCCATGTTGGAGTGAATGAGTTGAGACGTACCTCCCTGGATTACATGAAAAGAGACATGGAAGAGCTCTCGGATCATGTGGCCCAGGCAGGTATGACCCTAGCCCTGAGTAGTATCCTGCCTTTGCCAAAATTATACCACAGTGTAAGGGCAAAATGACTGACTTCAACAATTGGCTAAGGTGGTGTCATTCAAAGGGGATCCAGTATCTGTCTGCCTGTGATGACATGACCGACAAACCACGATGCCTTGCAAGAGATGGTCTGCACCTGTCACCCCTGGGATTCAAGTTACTGGCTAAAGCTCTTGCCACCCCCTGTAGTGCCTTTTTTAGGCAAGGTTCAAAGGACAAAACCACCACCATAACAGCAAAATCTGAAGGTAATGCTACTTAATGCTAGAAGTCTAAACATCAAAATGCACTCTCTCAAGGCACTCCTAAAAATGGAGAACATTGATATCTGCGCAGTAACTGAGACCTGGCTCAAGGCTCCAGAAAGCACCCCTGCAATACCAGGCTCCAACTCTTACCACACTTTTCGGCCACCAAACCAAGACCAAAACACTAAAGGTGAAGGAGTGTCCATATTCACCAAGGATATTCACACCTCCAGGCTAGTTGCCCAACACAATGCATCTGAAATTCTCCAGGTGCAACTAACACTAGGTAAGACTGCAATCCAAATTGTAGCTTGCTACAGATCCCCCACCATGCCCCAAGATTCTCACTACACCTTTCTAACATGTTGTTGTTGTGTCTTTCGGCTTAGGGGTCGCCACAGCGGAACTCCGGTCCGCTAATAATTGGCAGTAGATTTTTACGTGCCTAGTTGCCAGCTCTGATGCACAACCTTCAACGAAGGTACGCCCATTCATGCACGTCTCCACACAGAAGACGCTTTAGCTAAGAATCAAACAGGACGTCTTACCGTGAGGCGACAATGCTACTGTAGCACCACCACTGCAGTACACACCTTTCTAAACATACTGGAAAATATTAAGATACAACCAAACACGCTAATACTGGGTGATTTCAACTACCCTGTCATTAACTGGGAAAACTACTCAGCTACCAACACCTTTTCCCAACGGTTCCTGGAATTCATAAATTCCAATGCCGTGGATCAACTAATCCATTGTCCCACCAGGGGCTCCAATATCCTAGACCTGGTCATTACCAACATGGGAGAGAGATGCTCCACACCAGTGGTCAGGTCTGACCATAAGCAAATCACCCATGACATCCACATCCCACACCCACCCCCAGTAAGGAAACCTCCGTAAAAAACTTCTCCAAATCCAACTTCATGCTGCTCAAGTCAGACGTGACAAACTTCATGACACCCATGCAGACGGGAGCTGAAAGTTCACCTGCTGAATCCTACACTAAGGCATTGTACGAGCACATCCACTCGTGCATGAATCGTGCCATCCCAAATAGAACCAAGATACTCTCCTCCAAAAAAAGGAAGCCAATCTGGTGTTCCCCTGCCATAAACTATGCAACAGAAGAAAAAAACTGTTGGAGAAAAGAGGAAAATCCCAGGATGCAAAAAACTCCCTTACCAGCCTCAGTAAGAAGCTGAGATCCCTCATAAAATCCTCCAAAGCTAGTTTCGAAAATAAAATTGCCAAAGATTCCAAAGACAACCACAAGGCATTTATAGTTATGTTAAGAATCTAAATGGCAATGCTCAGATCTGCTCTAAGCTACAACAGAATAGCATTAAATATACTGATCCCAAGGATATTGCCAATATCTTGGCAGATTGATTTAGTGCCAACTTCACCCCCCTCTCACCCACTAAAGGGCCCATCTCAATACCAAATGATTGCCAAATTCTGGTAATCACGGCCACAGAGGTAGAAACCGCACTTTCCAAAGCTAAGAATACAGCATCCATGGGACCAGATGACAATCCGGGCTGTGTACTACATGAACTACAAAATCAACTGACACCTCACCTAAGTGTTGTGTTTAATCATAGCCTCACCTCAGGCTTCGTGCCCACTGAGTGACACACAGCTACAGTTATCCCACTCCACAAGGGGGGCTCCACCTTGGTTCCCAAGAACTACCATCCTATCAGTCTGGCGAGCCTGATCTGCAAGGGCATGGAACACATTATCATAGAACTTATAAACATAGACATTGGCAACCTTCAAACACTGGACCCCACCCAGTTTGGGTTCCTGAAGGGCCGATCTTGTCTCCTGAACTTGATTGACTTCTTCGAATCAGTTTCCAGTGCTGTGGACGAGGGTAAGGTGGTCCATACAGCCTATCTGGACCTCTCCAAGGGCTTTGACACCATCCCCCACTCTGGAATCATAGATAAACTTACTAAGCTGGGCATAAATCCCTACATCACTCGATTGGTTGCCAACTGGCTTTGTGACAGAACCCAGACTGTAAAAGTAGCCAACTCCAAATCCAGCTCCAGACAAGTGGAGTACCTCAGGGTTCAGTCCTGGGACCGCTCTTGTTTGGCATCTACTTCTCTGAAGTACAGGCCAGCACTAAGAGACTCTTGCTAACAAAGTTTGCAGATGACTGCAAACTGGGAGCCATTATTGAATCCCCAAATGATGAGGATATTCTACAAAAGGGCCTTACAGAAACAGATGCTTGGTGCCAGAGCCATGGGCTCAAGCTTCATGCCAAGAAATGTATAGTTATCCCCTTTGGGAAAAACCATGTACCCATGAATTATGGCATAGGTGGCAGTACACTAAACACTGAAAGTGTGATGAGAGACTTAGGGACACAGGTGGACAGTGGTCTCACCTTCGATAACCACATCGCCACAACAGTCAGGAAATCCTTCTATGTGGCGCACCTCAACACTAAGGGCTTTTCATCCAGGAAAAAGGAGGTCATTGTTCCACTGTACTCATCCCTCATTAGACCCATTATAGAGTACAACACCCCGTTTGGTATGTACCTCACAAGACATCTGCAGCAGTTGGAAGGGCTGCAGAAATACCTCACTAAAAGAATCACAGGCCTAAAGCAGATGGCGTATGCTAACCATCTAAAAAAACTCCAGCTATACTCTGTGGCATGTCGTGTACTCAGAGGTGATCTCTGCTTAACATACAAGGCCATGTCAAACCCTGGGCTGTTGGACATGCTCCACTTAAAGAAATCCCAATCCGTCAGAGCCACACTCTCCAGGGATCTAAACCTTGTCATCACAATGAACAAAACTTGCTGGAGGGATAGGTTCCTGACCCAGAGACTCCCCATACTCTGGAATAGACTGCCCATACATGTCAAGCAGAGTACCTCCTTGGCCCTCTTCAGAAGGAACCTTGACGATTGGATGGGAGATAGGAAATTCACCCCAGGGATCACATCAGTCACCCTGCTAGACAGGAGTCCAGGGAAGTAAATATTGTGGGAAGAAATATTCAGGGAATTGTTATGGCTAGGCTTGTATAGGCCCTTGGGCCAATAGCCTAGTACCAACCTATGAACCTATACGACATAACTTCTTTTTTCAGATCTGGTCATTTGTCCATTTCTTGTGAAGGTATGAAGAAGTGGCAACCTGTGTCAGAATAGGCTATTTCCATATGGTTGTCTAATGTTATTACCTTTTATTATATTCACAATGACAAATCTGTTCCAGGCAGGGTCAAGGCCCACTCTGCCCGGGCCTTGGCTGCATGTATGGCTTTTTGGAAAGGGTTGGATTTTAGAAGTGTTCTAGAAGCTGTTACTTGTTTCTCTATACATACTTTTACAAAGCACTATAAGCTTGATTCCTTCAAGTCTAGATCAAGCTTTGCTAGGACTATTCTCCAGGGGCTCCTGGACCTTTCTCCTTCCTCCTTTCAAATATAGTTAGCTATGGTAATCTAGTCATATAGCTAAGGCTACTGCAGCAGTGATCAATATAAAGAACATAATACAGTTGTGCAAGTTGAACTTATTATAACAGTAGATGTTTGAATGATCACCACTCAGTAGCCACTCCCTCCCCCTTGTTTTTCTGGTGTATTTTTATGCCAGGGAGTGGACATTCATTTTTAGTTATTCCTAGCATTTACCATTTCAGAGATCAGCTTCCCTCTCTCTTCTGACAGGAAAGCTGTGAAGGGCTTCATGCCCAAACTTGTCTTTCAGTCAGTTTAGCTCAGCTCAAGCTGCTTGACAGAGTAGTTGCATGGAAGGTGCCCTGAAGCTTTGGAAGCTGTGCAGCTGTTGTATCCATGGCACAATATAACCCATGTAGCTAAGGCTACTGCAGCAGTGATCATTCAAACATCTTCTTTTGTGGTAAGTTCAACTTACATATTTTCTCTTACTTCTATCTCTTGTAATGTATTTGGAATGAGTTTGACCCATGTATTGCGGTTAGACTGGATGGTTATTTTTAAGTGAATCAATGAGTGGTCATGAAGGATTTTAGTTCTGAGTTGTACACAAGCTTGTGTCTCATAAAATAAACATAAAAAAATGTTTTGACCATGTTTTATGGTATCCTGAGAGTTAAAATGTCTGCCATGGGAATAGAGTGTGCAATAGGGGTCAAATAAGCCATAAGCCTGGATTAAGTTTTTTCAGTATTTTCAAGTGTCTGTTTTACTATTGGGGAATAACCCCCCCCCCCCCTCTGTTATATACAAATCAAGCGTTTTTTGACAGGAAGCGTATGTCAAGACTATAACCAAAGGCTGAGGAGTAAGTGAACACTTGAATTCTACCGTATGCACTTAACTTGTTGGTCATGTTGAACTTGTGTAATTTGTAAGGAAAATCTCTTGACCATGAAAACTACTTCATAGCTGTTGCTTGAGATAAGCAAAGTGAATATATGGAGTGTTAAGGTCTTTCTAATGGTGTCAAATTAAGGACACACATGAGGTTCTTGAATTAAACAAATATAATCAATTCCTGTTGCTATATCACTAACTTTTTGCCCTCCTCTACTTGAATCATTGTACCCCTAACAATTTTCCCTCATTCTATTGAATGAGTACACCCCTTTTAAACAATTGTCATCTTTCTCTTTTTCTAACTGCCTCCATCCACCTTTCTACCCCTCTCATTCATCCCCTGTACACTTAAGTTATAAACCTTCTAGAAACACCAATTTCGAACAGGCAGCCTGAATAGAACTAATCCTATACCATGCTCTCTCATTCATATGCTATTACCACTATCCTCCCTAATATCTGCCCTCAACTCCTGCATAATTTATAATTTCATTATATCTATTGATGTCTTTACAAACCTATGCAATACTAAAATCTCCTTTCATTCATAATTTTATAACTTATTTAATTATGTATCTAGAACTCCTCGCAAACCTTTCTGTACTGAAATGTAAGAACACTAAACTTCTTTACGTTTTCTCTTCTACAGTTTCAATTTATTTCTTGCAAGATTTTAGAGCTACAAGAACTGTACAGACTTATAGTTGTTGATGTAAATACTTTGCTGTATATACCTGTATTGAAATTGTTACTTTTTTCCTGAGAAATATAACTTGTTTTTCTGAGACCTGTCTGAAATTCACGTGTTGATGTACTGTGATGGAGCTTTTTTCCCTGAGCCTGCCTTGAAAATGGGCTCTGGCCAGTCGAAGCTTCCCAGTCAACAAAGACAAATAAGTATTGTGCAAAATATGCAAGAAAACTTTCCACATAAAAAACACCTGGATGCCATATAAATTCCAAGAAGAAATGTTTAGTTTTATCATCCATCTAGGACAATTTTACCTAGTAATGAACTTAAGATACGCCTACCTGAGCACACCTGTAAACGGTGTTCACAACTTGGTAAGTTAAGAGTGCACAAATAGCATTATGCCAGAAATTCTTTCCCAAGAAAGATAATCATCAAACGTAAGTACCACATAAACAAATGTATTGGTATGAAAAAGCAGCTAACCTAACCTGAGGACCTTGTCTTAAACTGTCTTAAATTGGATAGCCAGTAGACTTGTGTGTTTATGGGTAAATTTCAGTAAGTGGCTAGTAAGTGTACTGACTGGATGCCAGGAAAAAAGAAATGAAAGTACCTGGAAAAAAAACAGCTACAGAAAGTGTGAAGAAACACTGACTGCGTAAAGTTCTGCAGCTGTTCAGCAAAAAGCAGTGCAACCTCCAGACTTGACTTCCAGTAACCTACAGGAAGATCCAAGACAACTGCACACAGACCTGGTTAAAATAAACAAAACACTGATGGAGTATATCAATGCAAACAACAAAAAGGCTGGAAAAATAGAAGCTTTAAACAGCTATTCAGATGAGGTGATAAAGCTGTAAAAATCAGAGGTTGAAATGAAGACAGAGCTGGCTGAATATGAGACTGCTCAGGAAGAGATGTTTCAAAAAATAATAGAATTAGAGGACGGAGCACATAGGGAAAACCTGAGATTTTCAGCTGTAGCAGAGAAGTTGGAAGGAACAGACTGCATTAATTTTATGAAAGCACAAAAAACAACTGCACTGGTAATCCATAGCAGGAGTTGTTAGTTGAAAGGCCACATTGTGGCTGTGAGAAAGCAACCTAGACCTGTAATAGTAAAGATGCAATCCTAACAGCAGAAGGAGTTGATTCTGACAAAACTGTGGCAGAAGAACAAAATACTAAAATTGGGAGACAGCAGAGTGGGAGGAGTAAATTCATTCCACTATTAAATTCATTCCACTATTCAGGGAATGTCGAGATGCAGGTGTGAGATTCAAACTGCTGTACCCAGCTCTCTTCAAGTACTTCTTCCATGGAGGGACAAAATTATTTTTTTATGAAGTACATGCTAAGGAGGAAATACAAAAGTTTGTCCAACAAAAAGTGAGTTGTGAAACAGAAAAAGATTCTGCTTCTTGTTCTTCTGGTAATAAAGACCACAGAGAGACTGTATCTGTGAAACCTCTTCTACTGTTTCAATGGAAAAGGTTGGAGAGAAGGAAGGGACCATGAGAGTTGACTAGAAGAACTAAGAGTACATTGAAAATGAAGCAGAGACAGGATTTGGGAGATGGAGATGAACAGTAATAAAACCAATAACTTAATGTGCGAGTATAATGCAATAATTGCATTTGTGAAATATGATAGAACAAAAAAATCTAGAAATATAAGACTTTTTTAGAATTTGTTGGGCTTGTGGGGGACTGTAAGGTATATGCCCTATTTCATGTCATTAATATTTGGGAAAAAATGCTTTGGGAAGGGGAAGAGAAGGGAGGGAGTTAACTGTAAGTAAAGAAAACATTTTTTTAATAGTACTGTTTTATGGTGTATAGTTTTCTTTGCATGCTGAAAAGTAAAGTTTTCTCAAATATTTTTAAGTGTAATGAGGATTGTAAATAGGTGCTGCTGCTGTTTTTTTTTCCCTTTCCTTCTCTCTTTCTTCTTGTTCAGTTTTAAGAAATGTAGGCACTGCAATGTAAAAAAAGAAATCCTAGATCTGATGTCAATTTTCATTTTGTTCTCAATCTATGGGTTCAGATCTGACCCCCTGGGTCCAACTCGGCCGTTACAATAGCTTGTGGTAACCAAAAAACTCTTGAGCTTCTCGGTTACCCATAATGCACCCTTCCCAAGTACCTCACATCTTGTTTGCCGCTGTTCAAATTAGACATGGTGACCAGTTTTTTTCTCGACCGGATAAGTGTATTTAACTGAATTGAAAGCATGTTGATTCCCCGGAAGTCACTGAAGACACAGACTTTGATGAGGGCGAAGGGTCCCCAAGGTCACCTCCTGATGATGTCTCATTTGGAGACCTCCTGGAAATTCTAAAACAGAGAGGTGATTGGAAGCCCAACAGTCCATCATCTGAGTAGTCTGTGTACCTGTTGGCTTTTGGTACCTGCCCGTCTGCCTCCTGGTTGATGCCGCCTGCAGACGAGCTCATTGAATTGATCTCTCAGCAGGCATGGAAAACCCCTGACACCACTGAGCCTATCCCCCAGAGACCAGACAGAATTATTACCGCTCCTGAGGACAAACAGTTTAGGACAAAAGCTGTGCCTGTTGATGCTATAGTCGTGGCAGTGGCCACGAAGAATGAACTTGCTGAGGAAATTTCCTGTGTCCAGCCCTCAAACAAGAGTCGGCCTATGGATAGGTTCAGGAAGCATGTCAATGCTTCAGCAACCTTCTCCTTAACTGAACTACCTGGCACACTGCACTAGGTTACAGAGGGATCTAATTAAAGAGCTTTCAGATACTCTATCAGGATCCATTTCTGAGGAAGTACAACCCTCTGTTACTTCCCAGTCGGCTACCCTCCAGTCTAGTTCTGACTCTTCCATGAGGCTGATTTCACATGTAGCAGAAGGAATGAGTTGAGCAGCAGGTTCAGGCACACCTGGATGCACTTGTGTGACTTTGGGGAGCTTTGCAAATCTACGTGTGTCAGTGCTTCCTTTGACTGCACATTTATATTTGGCCCTAAAGTAAGAGACACATCGTCCAGGTGTGAAAAATATGGGAAGCTCCTATCTGCAGTGGGTATATGTTTCTCCACTCCACAGAGATCCTTCTTCAGAAATCAGCAAAGCAGTGGAAAAATGTGATTCAGAAAATCCCAAGGGTCTTTTCAAGACACATGTGGAAGTAGTTCCCCCAGGGGCAGAGGGGGAAGACTCCAATGATAGACACCACCTTCATGGCAGAGGAAACCCACAGAACCAAGGGTCCAGAGAAACTTTCTTTGGCAGACCCTTCCAGCGCTCATGAATGGAGGCCTGATAGCCCTCCTTGGTGGCAATCGAGGGCTGACTGTCCCTGTACAGGAGAGCCTGGCTGGAAGTAACATCAGATACCTGGGTGCACAGGATCATTTCCAGAGGCTATATTCTACCCCATTTCCCTTCTTCATCCCCAATGCAGAAAAATCCCCACCCAGTCAGAAGGAACAAGCAGCTGTTCAGGTACAAAAACTGCTAGAAAAACAAGTCATCTAAGAGGTGTCACCAGACTAGAGAGGATCCGAAACTTACTCAAGATTCTTTTTAGTGCCAAAGGTAACATGGGACTAGAGACCAATGTTGGGTTTCAACAACTTGAACAAATCAGTTCAATGCAACAAGTTCAGGATGGTTACAGTTCAGTCCATTCTTCCGTTTCTGGAAAAGGACAACTGGATGTGCTCAATAGACCTTCAGGATGTGTATTATCACATAAAGATGAGCAAACGATCCTGTAATAGTAAAGATGCTTTCTTTGTTTTTTACTTGTGCTTCAGGCTGGGAGATGGTCATTATCAGTTCAGAATACTGTCCTTTGGTCTCACTACAGCTCACAGGGTGTTTACCAAGTGCATGGCAGTAGAAGCAGCTCACTTGAGACTGCATGGATTCCACGTGTTTCTGGACCTAGAAGACTGGCTCATTTCTGCCCCAACCAGGCATCAACTATTGACGGCGAAAGACAACGTCCTGCAGACATGTTTACATTTAGGGATATCTATCAACTACAAGAAATCCTGTCTAGAATCCACTCAAAGTTTAAACTTTATAGAAGTAATTCTCAACACAAGAGAAACAATAGCCTCACCCCCCCCCCCTTCAAGAGTGGAGACAGTCAGGTCGCAAGTCACAAAAGTAATCTGTAGCAACAAGATCTCCTCATGGCTGATTTTTCAGACTTTAACATCCGTGATGGCAGCAGTAACGCTAGTCCTGCTGGCCAGATTTCATATGAGAATTCTGCATTGGCTGTTATCAGTACAATGGTTTATCCTTCAACAATAAATGTCGACTCAAGTAGAGATCACCAGTATTTGCAAAAAATATCTCAAATGGTGGATTCAGTCGGATTGATCTGATGAAGGGCATATGGCCTGAAAGCGCTCATCTGTGGAAATAAAGTTTTATGGTACTTTTATCGACGTGGTTGTCCTCTGTTTGCTTGTTTTTGGATATTCGTGGATTTGCTACGTACAGAGGACTTTGGTGCAAGAGACTGTTTTTTCTTAGCTCAGTCGGATTGATCAGATACTACAAGTTCGCCCGTTTGTTCTTCCCCAGCCCAATGCCACAGTGACCACATATGCTTCCCAGCTAGGGTGGAGGGCATTTTCTGGGCAAAACAGTCCAATGCACTTGATCCCCCACAGAGGCCAACTTGCATATCAATGTTCTAGAGATGAGAGCAGTGCTCTTAGCATTGCAGGCTTTCCAAGATGCTGTTCCCTTAGGAACAGTTCCACTTCAATCAGACATGTCAGTAGTCTGGTATATCAACAAACAAGGAGGAACCAGGTCCTACCCCTTGTGTCAAGAAACTCTTGAGTATGGCAGTGGGCAACCTCATCCAACTGCTTTCTCATAGCAATGCATATTCTGGGGAAGTCCAGTGTAATAGCAGACAAACTGAGCAGGTGCATTCTTCTACCTCATGAATGGTCGGTCCCTCAGTCAGAAAGTGACGGAATGAATGTCCCATCAATGGGGTCAGCCTTGCTGCAATCTTTTCGCCTCTTCCCTAAACAAGTGCAGCAACCACTTCACCCTGATCCCCTCAGGTGGGGTGTCACCGAGAGATACTCTTCTTCACAGTTGGCCCTCCAGTCTCCATTATGCCTTTCTCCCAACTCCATTAATCCTGAAATGTCTTCAAAAATTGGCGAGGTTGAAGAGCAGAGTAATCCTCATTGCACCATATTGGCCTTAACAGATTTGGTTCCCCTTTTTTGGCCTCAATTACTTCACTAACTGTGTATTATGGATCCAACTCCAAACCTTCTGTCTCACCCAGTGGGCATGATTCACCCAGATATACCCAATCTCAGGCTGACTGCTTGGCTTCTCCAATTCCATTAATAGCCAGACAACCTATGCTGTCCTGAATAGAGAAACAAATACTGTATACCATAGTTTAAAAAAAAAAAAAAAAATCACCGCAACAGTGTTACTACCAGACACTAAAACCAGCTTAAATATACTTAAATGATTTAGCACTTTCATCCTTGTTTATCTAGGGGCATCTTCAGAGTAACTGTAAAAGACGCATTCATATTAAATAAAATCTAAATATCACACGATCAATTACATATGCTAATGTATAATTACACAATTTTATCCCCTTAAAAACATTTCAGTGCACTTCTAAAATTACCAAAAATAAAAAGCTGCAGCACACTTAACAAAGCATATAATATCGCATATAATAATCCTCTTACCCATGTTTTGCACTGAAATAAAAACTTTAAGACCTTGAAAAAGTAAATACAAATGTAAAAATCTTTAAGAAACCATATAACCTAAATGCACCAGTTGCCTCCTTAATAATGTTTGCATTCATTCATTTACCCTGCATTCAAACCTATGTGGCCCTTTGTTTTAAAACACTTGGTATCAGAATACTGTCATTGATTCCTGGGTGTTGCTTGGCATTGAGCCTCAATGGCCAAATAGGCTGTCTTACTTCTGCTAAAACCTTACAATCTCCATGTCTATCACTTTCATTTACCTTATCAGTAACAAAGAACAGAAACTCCTTAAAGTTGACGCAACTTAAACTGCGTATATACAGGGCACTGCTTGTTTTCTTGTTTTTTTATGTCCCTGTTATGCTTAGCTGTCCTATCTTTTAACTTTCATATGGTTTTACCAGTGTAGTAAGCTGAACAGACATCCCATACAGTTCGCAACATACACCACCATTTTTGTATTGCAGTTGCAGTGTTTTGTCATAACCCCCAGTAGTAACATACGGCCCATCTTTAATGAACTTACAATACCTGCATGCTGCACATTTGTTCTTCATAGATTTATCTACACTGGAGTTGTTAACTTTATGCCCTTCAAACACCTCCTTCAGTTTTTTTCCTCTACTATAAGCCACTTTTGTTTTCATTCCTAATCTCATTTTAAATCACTGGCAAAGGGTAGGTCCCAAAAAGTATTGATCGTAGTAATAATAGCAGGTGTATCAGTGTTGTACTGAATAACCATAACATCACTCCCGTGAGAACTCCGTGTAGTATTCAACATAAAACCTTCACTCAATCTCAGGATAGGGGCATGTATTGTTTTCCGCTTCTGGATAACTTCATTCCTGATTTTCATTAACAAACGAGGCGGGTAGCTCCTTTCCTTGAACATCCCAATGAGTTTGACCATCTCATTAAGAAATATATCATCCTGACTAACTAAACTTGACAGCCTAACCATCTGCCCCTTAACCACACTTTTCTTTTGGTGTGGTGGGTGGCAACTGCCGTTGCGAATAAGGGCATTCAAATATGTTTCCTTCCTAAAAATGTTAGAATACAATTTACCAGTTAAGTAATCTTTGCATAATGAGCTGTCCAAAAATCAATCTCATGTGGGTGCATCTTGTATGTAAATCACAAAAAAAGAGGTGGTACTTGTTGTTGTTGTATCTTTCGGCTTTTCCCAGTTAGGGGACGCCACAGCGGAACTCCGGTCCGCTAATGATTGGCAGCAGATTTTTACGTACCGAGTTGCCAGCCCGGACGCACAACCTTCAACAAAGGTACGCCCATTCACACATGTCTCCACACAGAAGACACTTTAGCTGAGAATCGAACAGGACAACGTCTTACTGTGAGGCGACAACGCTACCGCAGCACCACCTAACATTAAGAATTTACCTTGTATGCATTTAGTCAGGAACAACACTTCAGGATGTGCAAACAGAATTTTTTTCTTACAGCACTGGGAGACAGTAATTTTTATAACCTTTGATGAAGCATTCTCACTTTACATACAAAAACTGTATTTTTATACATTTTTCTTATCAAACTGGTCATGCAGTTTTATTACATTGCAGTTACATTGACGAATAGAAAATTTTACAAATGTCCTCATTCCTCGTGATTTTCGCCTTGGACTTTACGTGAACACCTTTCTGTACATGATCCCCTTGCTTCCAAGGGGTCTTGTTTCTGAACTTGGATGTTCAAACCTGCCCTATCAACAAAGCACTCCTAGCCTGGAGGAGTCAGGCTAACAAATTCCTTTTGTAGTAACATGCCTTCTTCATGCAACACCTTATTACATATTAAAAGAATGCAGTTAAACAGCAATACTGTAGCTTATGAAGCTGTATTTATATATGTACCCAGGATCCAAGGTAGCTGGGGACTATGTCACATAGGTTGAGGATAAAATGAAAATTGACAACATCAGATAAAGAAACTGTGTACTCACCATAACGTTCCATCTGTGTTGTTTATTTTCATTCTTCCTCAACTGCCCACCTGCCAGCCCTCTACCTTTGAACTCCTAGATGAACGAGTAGTCTTAGGTGGACACCTACTTGTATTGAGCTCCAGATATAGTCCATCTGGAGCCTTCTGCTATTTTCCTTTACTTCTATTAGCAAACAAGATCTGAGGTACTTAGGAAGAGTGCGTTATGGGTAAGAGAGAAGCTTGAGAGTTTTTTGCTTACCACAAGCTATTGTAACAGCAAGGTTGGATCCGAGGGGATTGGATCTGAACCCAGTGGTTGAGGAAGAATGAAAATGAGCAACACAGAGGGAACATTGCGGTAAATACATTACTTCTTTTTAAAGAGCATGACAAAAGAACAATTGATCTGCTTTTTCTCATTCTTGTGTGGGGAATGACTAGATTAAGGACCTTAAATTGATTTACTAACAAGTTTTAAGAGAAAGCAAGTAAATCAAAAAGAATATTGAATGTTATGAGGCTTTTTCCTAGCAAATGAATGTATGATTATTAGCAGTTCTGCATCTAGCCTTCATGTCTCCATGGAAACAACCTGATAATGAGAAATTGGCTGTCTGGTTCTTATCTCCATGGAGACAATCTGAGAAATTGGTTACAGTCCAATGAAGAGTGACTGGCTGATGAAAAAAAAGAGAAACTGGCTAGAAGATAATGTTTTCTGAAAGCATTCAGGAGTTTTCCCAGCTGGGAGAGCTATAAGGCAAGATAAAACGAGTTAGCACTTAGTAGAAGCACAGGCAGCATCGTGCATCTCAACGTGGATAACCTTTCTTTTAGGTTAACTCAAGTTTGTGAGTATGGCTGTCACTTTGGAACATTTGTTCCTATTAGTAGGGTAAAACTTAAATATTTGAAGATTTATGTAGTTTTGTGTGTTAGTGTTAAATTAATAGGTTTTCAGGTGGTATTGGGGATTTGTTTTGGGGGGATTGTTTGTTTGAGGGCTTTCAATAAAAAAGTTTTGTAAGATGTGATATAGGCTCAAATGGATATGACAAGAAACAACTATATAAAAGTTCAGTCTACCAAACCATGTATTCATGTAACACAAAAGCTAGAACTAGACATTTAACAAAAAGGTGAGAATAATAATGTTTTAATACAATGATGCTTTATGCAATGTATTTAAATGTCAATGGTCTCAAAGATAAATACAAAAAAGAAAGAGTAGTGAACTATATTGAAAATGGTAGAGTGCAAATAGCTCTATTACAGGAGAAACACTTGGAAAGAACTGAACATGTGAATCTGATAAAGAAAGGTTTTCAGCATGGTTATTCAGTGGAATATCTGGGACAGAGAAAAACAGGAGTGCTTATATTAATAGTAAGAGGAGCCCCACTAGTGATAGAAGAGGACAGAAAGATAGTAAAGACAGATTTGTAGTGCTAAGGGGCTACTGACAAGGGAGGAGGATTGCACTGGCCTGTATTTATATTCCACCTAAAACTGCTATACTGGAGCATAAGAAAGTTCTGGGGGAAATAATCAGTTTTCATCAAGGAATATTAGTTATAGGTGGGACCTGGAATTTGATTTGCAGCAGTGAAGATGTGTCTGGGGGGCCCAGAATGGAAAGTATAACAAAGGACAGTAGATTTTTCAAGAAATGTATGAAAATATTTGGCATGGGAGATATGAATTCAGTAATGAGAGTTCAGAGTAAATTTACATATACTTCACTAAGCTATAAAAACTGGGCTAACCTAGGCAGAATTTACATTTCACAGGAACATGTGGTAAACGTCTTGATTCACACGCAGTAACTATTTCAGATCATGTGCCAATAATAACTAAAATAAAACACAGGATAATGAAATAAAAATGAGACACTGGCTCTTTCCCATCTATCTGTTGAAAAGAGAGGAATTTAAGAAATGTGTAGTGGAGATTATACAGGAGGTATTTGAGAGGATAGAAAATACTTCAGAAAATATATCTAGGGAGTGGGATAAAATTAACGTGGAGTTTAAAAAAGGGTGGAAATAAAAGAAAGGGAGCTATGCTTGAGAAGTAACAAGAATTATTTAGAGGGACTGACAAATGTTAGCAAATAAGGGATTACCTCAATAATATACATGAGCTTAGAAAGATTCCAAAACCAAATGGAAAAACCAGTGCAACGAGCACCAAAGGTGGTGTAGAAATGTTCAAGAAGCACTTCAGAGGCAAGAAAAAAAACACCAATGGTATAAAATCCAACAACAATCAAAGCTTTAATCATCAGTCAGCAGATAACATGAACAAACAAAAGAAAAAGAAAAAACATAAAACATTGAACGCTTAACTGTAATCACCGCATTTTTCATATCTGAACCACTGAGACTTCCTCAGACAATCCTATACTGTTACCTCTAGTCCTTTAAATACAGTCATCAATTTAGCAATGAATGAATTAGTTCACTGCGTATTATTAACTAATTAGATACGTATACTGAAAAACCCATACCAACAAAACAACTTAACTAATTCCTAATAAATAAATTCCTTATAAATTTAAAGGTGAAATGAAGGTTTTAAAAAGCTTATAAAAATTTCTACATTGAATTACATATTTAAATTTTATAACAGTATATTTAATAAAAGGAGAACTCCACATCCTTTACTAACATAAATTACTTACAGTACTGCCCTGTAGTGACCTAAATGACAAATAACAATTGCATAAGCAGAAATAGTCCTGAAAAAGATCTTAATAGAATAAACATTTTTAACAAGTACATATATATTTAGTTTTAATTACTGTTTAAAAACTTGTGTTTAAAAATAAACCTGCTCTATGAATAATAAATAAAAAAATATATGTATATAAAGTGTATAGGTTTTGCATTATAACCTAGCTGCTCTTAACATTTCAATAGCCCTTTATTGAAATTATCATTTAAACCTGGATCTTCATTGGCCTGTAGCATTATTTGCCAATACATTTCTAATGTTCCAGGGTACAATCTCTAAAACAAAAAACAAAAATTTAGAATCTTTACAAACCAAAGTAAGCTTACATAAGGCATTATTGTGATTTAAAGTTGTTATAGTAATGCTCATATATTCTTTTTTCTTCAGTGCTCTTTCAGTTTTACCACATATAAAGACCCACATTTCCCCTACACACACATTGCCAAATATATTAACCCTTTGTTGTCGCAATTACTGTATTCCTTGGCTTGTATCAGTCTATCCCTACTGGGAATACATATGCAACTAGTGTTACTGATGTATGCATGTTGTGTACACTTCCCACACTTATAAGTCCCTTCTTTTCTCCTAAAATTTATTTGAATAATTTTGTTCTTCTTTTCTAGTATATCCTTAATGTTCATACTTTTCTTATAAATAAATTGGATAGGACCCTTAAATACATTCTCGACATCTGAAATTTTTTTAAATAACTCCCAGTTATTTAAATGGTATTAATGTTTTTTGTTGTGATACTGGTATCTTTATTAAAATTCGTAATAAAAGCTCCTTTGTATCCCAGATTATTTAATCATTGCTCACTGTCCTTGTTCTTACCTTTAGTAGCTAGTGCCTTACTTAATATAACACCTTTTCTCCCAAGTTCTCTAGCTTCTTTAACTTTTTTGATTACTTCCTCTATTAATCTATCTGGGTAGTTTCATTCTAAAAACATACTTTTTAATTGGTTCACATTGCTTTAAAAAGTCATCCTCTTCAGAGGTCATCCTAGAAGACTTTATAAATTGCCCCTTTACTGTACTTCGCTTTTGTTTATAAGGGTGGGCACTTGTATAATGAAGATAAGAATTTGAAAAAGTTTATTTTCTGAATATAGTGGGCTTAAACCACCATTCATCTTCAATCATATGTATTGTTATGTCCAAATAGTTAACCCTAGATTTTTCAATTTTGTATGCAAACCTTAAAAATTGTGTAGTTTGCCCTATATATTGTATAAATTCAGTCAACTTTTTTTCTGTGCTAGTCTGAAATATACAGATGTCATCCAAGAACCGTTTGTATAAACACAAGTACTGTACATAAGGGTAATTAAAAACATAATTTGAAGTTGTTAATTTTCTTCCTATTCATCACTGATGGGTTTGGTTCTGAGCCCACTGAACCGAGTCAGCCTTGTACCAAGCTTGCGTGCACCAAAAACTCTCAAGTTAAGCTACTACCCACAATGCCCTTCACTCAATTATCCCAGATCTCGTTTGCCACACAACCATATAGCGACGTTTCACCGAGCTCTCCAGCTAAGTGTATATTTTTCAAAATTTTGTAAGTATTTGTGAGTTTTTCTCTTGTCAAATTATTTTTCTCTAATTACTCACTCAGCTCTACCCATAGGTATCTCCTTTCTAGTACCATTGTTGGTATTTGCCCTCTTTAACCTTGTGGTATTCCCAGTACCATTGTTGGTATTTCCCTCTCTCTCCCTCTCTGACTTTCCTTTCTGGTTTAGCGTTGTATGCTTTTTTTCTTTTATGTCTGAAAAGAAAGGGACTACAGGTGTTAAACACTGCTCTTCTTGCAGTGGTAAATTACCTAATAGCGATCTGCATGTGGAATGTGTGTATTGTTTGGGGGTTCGGCACTTATCAGTGAAACCTCCCTGTGATATTTGTGCCAGTTTCAGTCAGCAGACACTGAATGAAAGACAAAATAAGTTAATACTCATGGTCCTGCTTCCTTCACCTTTTTCAGAGGCTATTTCAACGTCGGGAGCTTCAACCCTTCCTTCTTTGGACAAAAAAGTCCTTGTTCTGACCTCTCTTCACTGGCCGGTGATAGGGGCAAGCCTCATAAGCAAAAGGCCCATAAGACTTCTGAGCATCGAATCGCCTCCTCGGTTCCGACCACCTCGGCTCTGAGTTTGGCTCCAGTGGTGCATACAAAAGTTGCTATGATCGTCTCGTCAGCGCCGATCCCGGCACCGACGACTACGGCTCCTGCTGCAACTTCGGTTCCGACCAGTTTGCCTGTCTCTACCTCAACACCAATGTCCCCCATCTCTGCTCCGTCAGTTCCGACATCTTCGGAGCCACTGTTGACCTCCACCCCAGCTGTGACATCGGCTCCGAGCCTGTTCTCGGCCCAGATTATTCCACTGCTGCCGCTTTCTAAACTGGAATCCTCTGTGCCGTTTTTCAGTACATCACGGCCCATCTGTGGATCCATTTGCCGGACAAGCTTTCAGCCCCTTTTTGGATCGGCCTGATTCCTCCTCAGGGGCATCGGTAAGGTCCACCAGGAGTCTATCTGAAGTGGATGTGGTACACCTCTTTGATCAGCTGCTGACCGCCAGGGGACTTACAAATTTTCCTAGAGCCCATCCCACTCCGGGTTTTGGTTTCATTGCCCCGGCGATCCCACGTATTCTCCTCCCTTGGATCCCTTGGTTCCGAGGCTCATACTACCAATGTCTGTGAGAGGACCCCTTGCCTCGGCACAGACAACAACCATGTCTGAGTCTCCGAGGCCCCTTTGGGTGTCGGTTCCATCGGAACCCACCCTTCCTCAGTCTAATGCTTTGGGGGGGTGGAACCCACGGTTCCGGTTGTGTCACCGGTTCCATCTTTGGGTCCGAGGGTGATTGCAAGGAAAAGTTCTTCAGGCTCTGGGGTCTATGGCGGCAGCCATTCCAATTGTTCCCCTAGCCAGATTACATATGAGACTGCTACAATGGCTCCTTCTGTCCCAGTGGATATCCAGTCTTCATCCCCTGAACTCACAGATTCTCATCACCAACTCCTGCAAACAAGATCTCCTGTGGTGGAGGAGTACAGACGAAAATCTTTGGTGTCGCCCCTTCCAGGCTCCCCAACCCAGTGCCATGGTGACCACGGACATTTCCCTGATAGGATGGGGGGCCACTTCCAGGGAAAGTCAGTCCAAGGCACATGGTCCAGCATAGAGGTCAACTTGCATATCAATGTCCTGGAGTTGAGAGTGGTGCTGTTAGCGTTGCAAGCATTCCATCTGCTCCTTCTGTCAGGGATGATTGCTATCCAGTCAGACAACATGTCCGTCGTCTGGTACATAACAGAAAGGGACCAAATCCTACCCCCTATGTTGCGAAACCATGAGAATCTGGCATTGGGCGACAGCTTCCAACCACTTTCTGATCGCAACGCATATCCCGGGGAGCTCCAATGTGATTGTGGACAAGCTGAGCAGATGCATCCTCTGTCCTCATGAGTGGTCTCTCAATCTGAGTGTGACGGCAGAAATCTTCAACTGTTGGGGCCAGCCATGCTGCGACCTTTTCACCTCCTCCTCAAACACAAAATGCAGCAGTTACTTTGCTCTCTTTCCCCCTCACGGGGAGTCACCGAGAGACGCTTTGACTCATGATTGGCCCGCTGATCTCCTTTATGCTTATCCTCTGATACCTCTGATCCTGCTTTTTTAAGGAAAGCTATTTGGTTGAGAAGCAAAGTGATCCTCATTGCCTCGTTCTGGCCTCATCAAGTGTGGTTTCCCTTCCTCCGACCTCACCTGTTACAACCTCCTTAGATCCTGGACACTCGTCAGGGCCTCATATCTCATTCACAAGGGCTTACTCCACCGAATCTATCCACTCTCAAGCTGACGGCTTGGCTTCTCCACTTCCGTTAGTTGCCAGGCAGGAAATCCTCTCCTCATCTGTCCGTGATATTATCCTGGCCACCCATAAACCATCCACCAGAAAACTTTACCGGGACAAATGGAAAAGATTCTCTATCTGATCACATAATCGGATGCTAAATCCGTTTTCAACTCTTGTAGCTACTATTCTTCATTACTTCTCTAAGTTCTTATCAGTGGTGCATCAGCTTGCACCATTCGAGTCCATTTAGCAGCTATTTCCAGCTTCCATAATGGTTCAGATGGAGTCCCACTTATTACCAGCCGACTTTGCAAGACCTCCTATCAGGCAGCCGGTGGAGGCATGGAATCTCTCCCGGGTTTTCCAGTCTCTCTCTCTACCCCCTTTTGAACCTGCTGCGACATGTGATCTAAAATTCTTGTCATGGAAATCCTTGTTTATGGTGGCAGTCACTTCAGCCAGACAAATATCTGAGTTGCAAGCTTTATGCATTGAGTCCCTATCTGACCTTCCATAAGGACAGAGTATCACTGCGTACTAATCCATCCTTTCTCCCCAAGGTGGTTTCCAACTTTTATATTAACCAATCCATTGAGCTCCCTGTTTTCTTTCCAAATTATTCAAACAAGGGAGAATACTGTCTGCATTCATTGGATGTTCATAGACAACTGCTTTTCTGCCTGGACAGAACTAAGCCCTTTCGCAAGTCAGACCAACTTTTCATTTCCTTTTTCTGATCCTAGAATGGGGTGTGCAGTATCTAAAGTTACTTTGTCAAAATGGCTCAGGGATTGCATTACCTTCTCATATTCGCTTACAAATGAATCTAAACCTGCTCAAGTCAAAGATCACTCAACTAGGGCTATCGCAGTGTCTGTTGCCTTCCACTCTAGGGCTTCCATGGATTTGGGCTAAACCCCATACCTTCATCAGGCATTACAAATTGGATCTGATCTCCAGGGGAAGAGCGGCCTTTGGCTCAATGGTTCTCAGGAATGTTCTTCCATAAGGGCCACCCAGTTCTCAAAGTAACTTGGGATTCTGCCCCATCAGTAATGAATAGGAAGAAGATTAACAACTTCAGATAAAGAAGTTATGTCTTACCATAACGTTCCATCTGAGTTGTTGATCTTCTTCCAGTCATCACACCCTCCCACCGGCCCCCACCAAAGGCTCCTGGCGGATCTTCTGGGTCTTGTGGTGTTTCAGGGTTTCTGCGCAAAGATGGTCTCTGACTTTCTGTTTCTTCTATATGTTGCATGCAAACTCAATCTGAGGTAACTGGGAGAAGGGCATTGTGGGTAGCAGCTTAGCTCAAGAGTTTTTGGTGCACGCAAGCTTGGTATAAGGCTGACTCAGTTCCGAGGGCTCGGAACTGAACCCATCAGTGATGACTGGAAGATCATCAGCAACTCCGATGGAACATTATGGTAAGACATAACTTCTTTTTTCTTTTCCAATACTTCTAAAATAATGTTGGCATAGCTGGGTGCACAACTAGCCCCCATTGCTATTCCACTAATTTGTTTATAAAATTACCCTTCAAAAGCAGTAAAATTATTTGAGAGTACCATTTCCATTAGTTGTAGTAGTACTCTAAATTCTTCCAAATTAAATAATCCCTTATCTGAAATACATTTTTCAAACCATTTTAAACCTAATGTGTGTGGGATGGTAGAAAAAAAAGATCTATAATGTCAATGATGACTGAATATTCTCTTTGAATAATTTGCCCTCCACTTCCCTTAGGAAATCCCATGAATCTTTTAGAAAACTTATATTTTGTGTTTCCAAACTCTTTAGTTTATTATCTATGTATAATGCTAAAGAGTGTGTTTTGGATCCACTTGTGGCCACTATGGGCCTCATAGCTGGGTCCACCACATCTTTATGCATCTTTGGGTTTCCAAATAAGGATGGTATCATAGGTTTATCTGTTCTTAAAAAACTGTATTCTTCCAAATTGATAGAATCTTCTAAAAGCATATTGTACAACCCACACTCAGTTTTTCTGTAAGCAATATTTACTTTATTTTTAGACACCCTCTCGTATTTATTAGTATCACCTAAAAGTTCCATCATTTTTCCCACACAAGGTATAGTATCCATAATGACAGTCCCGTACCCCGCTCCTTTTATCTGGTCTCATTACTCTTAAATTGTCATTATTTTTAATTTCATTCAGTAAGTCTAATTCTTCTTTTGTCAGATTAGACCATACCTTATTTTTCTCTAAATTCTTTCTTCATTTGTGATCTGAGAGGTTACCAACGTAACCAAGCATTTATTACTATAGCCAATCAACAGCAGAAACATCAACGGGTGAAGTTTCAACAGAGTCAGGAACATATAGGAGCAAACAAGTCGCTTTCCACTTCTAGGGGCAGTATGGCGTCTTCCACTGATGGTGAAAGTGGCCAGGATTTTCCTTCTTACCTGCAGTAAATAATCCTGGACATTTAAACAAAACTTTTCGAGAGGAAAGTGAATTTCAAAATAATTGAAAAAGAACGAGAAATAACCAGGAGTATGGGTCGGACAACTACACAGAACTTACATACAACCCCAGGACTTATAAATGAGGCAAGTGGTATTAATGAGGTTGTTAAAATGAACTATGTAGTAAACTCATCAGGTTACAATTTCACGTACAAGGAATTAACAGTGCTAAATAGGGGTTTAAAATGTATCCCTACTGTGTTGACAAGGATTCAAAAGTTAAAATGTGAAATCTTTAGATTGGTCAGAAAACTGCACTTAAAAGATTATTTTAAAGGTCACAAACAAAATGTATGTAATGTTGAAGACAATATGAATGTTAATAGTGATATGAGTTCACAGGAAGAGAGTTTTTACTCTTGTGAGTCAGAAAATGAAATGAATGCCTATTGTAAATTTAATACTGAAATTGTGGTTTATAAAAGTATGTTTATTCCACCGTTTAGAAATGAGGTAAATCAACAGTTTTCTAGTTTGGTTTAGTGTACGGTGGGAAAAGATTATCAAAATAAGAAAGATGTTGAATACAATTTGAGTAAAAGTGAATGGCAACGTTTACTGAGACTTAGCCAAAACAAACAGCTGGTATTTAATTCAACAGATGAAGGTGGTAAATTGGTTGCCCTTCACTATACTCAGTATTTAAAGATGTGCTACGCACATCTGCAAGATGAGACAATATATGAAATCGTGAATTGTCAATTTTATGAAACTGCATTAGAAGAATATACAAACCTAATAAATAAAGGGTATAGACTCATATTTTTCTTATGAAGATATACAACATAAGTTTAATGTGAAAGAAAGTACAATGGCCTATTTTTATTGTGTTCCAAAGATTCACAAAAGTTTACAGGACTCACTGGGATGTCCTATAGTCTCTGCATGTGGGTGTTTTACCCATAATTTGTCTTCCTTTTGTCATCAGTATTTTTATAAAGTTGTTGTTAAATTGCCATTCTTTATTAAGAATGTTTTTGAACTCCTAGAAAAAATGAAAGAAGTTGAATGGGAAAGCAATATGATGTTCATCGTGTTACACTGCTGCAGTCATCACACTTGGGTTATCCTGCCGTCAGGCGGTCCCGCAGTTGGCCAGAATTCCAAAGTCTTGGTCCGGCGTCGGTTACTGTCGCTTCTTCCCTGACATCAGTGCGCCAGGGGTATATAAGATGCATCCAACGCCATTTTCTTCAGTCTTTCTTGCCGCGCAGTGCCCGAAAGCAGAAGCAGTTCTCAAGTGCCGGACGGCCGACTCCTGAGATTTTCGAAGTCGAATTTCAGATCCGAAGTCTTCAATAAAGCTAAGTACCCTGTTGGGGAAACTTTTTTCTTGCCTCAGACCGATGTCAGAAAAAGTTAATAATTGTATTTCTTGTGGAAAGCAAATACCTCATAAGGACTTCCACTCTTACTGTATCCCATGCCTAGGCCCTGATCACGACGTCACTAGTTGTCGGTTTTTTGCTAGATTTAACAAACGTACTATAAAGAGGTGTTTTGATTTTGCTTTGCACTACTTTGGCCGAAGGTTCAATTATACCATGCCGTCGGATCTACCTACGACCGCATTACCGAAGAAACGCAAGGACAAGGATAAAGATAGACATCCGAGGTCCAAAACCGACAACGAAACCTCTTCTAGGCCAGTCGCCGGTTCTCAGTGAGGCGCTTTCGCAGCCCCTGACACCCGCTACCTCAGAGCCACAGGCCGCCTCCGACTCCCACGTGGAGACAACTAGGCCTCTGGAAACTCAAGGTATTGGGCCTACGGAAACTAACCCCTCAGATGGGTCCGGAGCCGCTGAGCAGGCATCGGCTTCTGAGGGTGTTTTCATACCTTCACAACTTATCATTAAATCAACAGCCAAGACAAAAGTACCACTAAAGACAAAGAAACAAGTACAGCATTCTCCTGGACAAACCACCATGCCTAAGAAACGGATGCTTAAAATGGCCGAAGACCTCATTACTCTAATCAGGGGATGTTCATCGTGTTACCCTGCTGCAGTCATCACACTTGGGTTATCCGGCCATCAGGCGGTCCCGCAGTCGGCCTGAGTTCCAAAGTCTTGGTCCGGCATCGGTTGCTGTCGCTTCATGCCTGAAGTCAGAGTGCCAGGGGTATATAAGAGGCATCCGACGCCATTTTCTTCAGTCTTTCTTGCCGCTTGGTGCCCGAAGCAGAAGCAGTTCGTAAGTGCCAGTCGGCAGACACCTGAGATTTTCGATTCGAATTTCAGTCCGAAGTCTTCAATAAAGCTAAGTACCCCGTTGGGGAACCTTTTCTTGCCTCAGTCCGCTGTCAGAAAAAGTTAACAATTGCATTTCTTGTGGGAAGCAAATACCTCATAAGGACTTCCATTCCTATTGTATTCCTTGCCTAGGCCCAGACCACAATGTCACAGGTTGTCGGTTTTGTGCTAGGTTTAATAAACTAACTATCAAACGCCGTTTTGACTTTGCACGACATTACTTTGGTAGGAAATTTAATTATATCATGCCGTCGGAGCAGCCGACGACCGGCATGCATAGAAAACGCAAGGATAAGGACAGGCAGCCTAGGAACAAGCCAGACTCCGAGGCCTCTGCTGGGCCTGTCGCCGGTTCTCCGGTTTTCAGTGAGGCACCTACGCAGCCCCTGACCGCAGAACTGGAACCCCAGACAGCTGCGGATTCTCAAGCGGAGTCTACTAGGCCGACGCAACCATCTTCATTCGGCCCTTCCGACACCGGAGCAGAAGTAGACCCCGGTGCAGTGGAAACACCTTCGGTTGCAGAAGGTGTCTTCAGACCGACTACACTCACCATTAAATCTTATGCTAAGCTTAAAACTCCTTTAAAACCAAATAAGACTGTACATCAGTCTACAGTTCAAGGCCCCATGCCTAAGAAACAGATGCTTAAGATGGCTGAAGATTTGATTACCCTAATCAGGGGTTCCCATCCTCCTCCTGATAAAAGACCAAGACAAGAGGAGGATTATGCTTCCTCTGACCAGGTTTCAATTTCCTCAGATTCTTCTGAGGAACAGGATTACACTTTTCCACCTTATGAAGACTCTGATGCTGAAGTCTCTATTCCCTCAGCATCTCCCCCTGAAGACTACTCCTTTGGGGAAACTTTACATACCATGAGGGAACATTTCCACTGGGAAGGCCAGGACTACTCTGATTCTAAGAAAAGGCCCCGAGAGTTCCTTTTACTACCCCAGCACAGACCTCTTGCTATCCCTCCAGTTTGGGATATTGTGGATGATGTTTACTTGGAGTCTAGTCTAACTCCAGACTCTCTACCTCCTGCTCCAGCCAAACCAGACAGATACTACAGAGTATCTGACTCACACAAATTCCTTTATAAAAGCCCTGTGGCTGACCCAGAAACAATTTCCCAGGGTCCTAAAGGAGCTAAAGCTTCTATGGCTAAAAATCCTGTGCCCTCTGAAAGGGATTCCAGAGCCCTAGATAGATGGGGAAAGAAAATATACACCTCAGCAACTCTGGCTATGAGAGCATTAAATTGTCAGTTTCACATGCTGAAATATCAGTAATTCCTAATGTCTCAATTAAAACAAAAAATGAGCACACATACTGAACAGTCTGAATTCAAGGAAATGCAGGATCTGTTGCATGCAGCTGAACAGGTGGGCAAACATACTTTACAATGTGGATTTGATTCATTGGAAGCTTCCTTTAGAGCAGCTGTTACTGGCTCTGTCATACGTAGACATGCTTGGTTAAAAGAACAAACCCTTCCTGATCATGTTAAAGCAAAATTATTGGATGCACCTTTACAGCAGGATGTATTATTTGGTGTCAAAGCAGAAGAGGTTTTAAAGAAAATGGAGGATAAGGCAAAGTCTATGCAGACGGTCAAAGATTTTTTGCAGGTACAACCCCCTTGTTTCAGCAGAAATTGGCCAACGAAAAACTGGTCCTTTCCAGCTTCTGACAGATCACAGAGAGGCAAATACAGACGCCCAAGGGGCAGTGGTCAGTCACAAGGCCCTTACAAACCTCGCCAATGGGGTACTGCTACCCAGAAAGGAGGAGAAGACAGGCCCCAGGCTAGCAGAAGACAAACACAATGACTCAATCCTCAAACTACTAAGCAAATCTCTCCTGGCAGCTCCCTTGGGAGGAAAATTAGCATTTTTTGCAGACAACTGGCACATCATCACAAAAGACAAATGGGTTCTAGACATTGTCTCTCAAGGATACAGATTCCACTTTCATACCTTACCAAGGATAAAAGGAATGCCAAACCTGCCACCAAATCAATGGGCAGAGGCACAAAAACAAATTAAGCTCTCATGGATACGAGAGCCATTCAGCAGGTACCTACACAGGAGCAAGGACAAGGATTTTACTCAAGACTCTTTCTAGTCCCAAGAAAGGACAAAGCATGGAGACCCATTCTGGATCTTTAAATTCTGAACACCTATCTGCAAGTACCAAAATTCAAGATGCTAACACTACAGCAGCTTCTTCCCATGCTGGGCAAGAATGCTTGGCTAGTAACGTTGGACCTCAAGGAGGCATACCTGCATGTCCCTATCAGACAAAATTGCAGAAGATACCTCCGCTTCATTGCAGGTTCAATGCATTATCAATTCTCTGCACTGCCCTTTCGCTTATCTACTGCGCCCAGGGTCTTCACAAAATGCCTGGCACCAATAATTGCATACTGCAGACAAAGAGGAATTCAAATATACCCATACATGGACGACTGCCTTATTCAAGCAAAAAGCAAGGACATTCTTTTAAAGCATCTGGCATTTGTCAAACACCTTCTAAGTTGCTTAGGGTACACAGTAAATGAAAAGAAATCAAAACTAGTGCCCTCACAAAACATAATATTCCTGGGTGCCAGCTTGAATACAACGGCCCAGATGGCTTATCTCATGCCAGACAAGAAACAGCTGACTCAATATTTCAAAATAATGGCAACAAAGACCCAACTCCCTGCAAGAAAAATTCTGCAGGCCTTGGTATTCATGGCATCTTGCATTCTACTAATACCATTTGCAAAACTGCATATGAGGAAATTACAATGGTACCTGAAAAGCGTATGGACTCAGCACAACCACAGCTTGGAAACAATGATACTACTCATTCCCTGCCTTCAACAGGAGTTTCTATGGTGGGCACAGGCATGTCACCTCAACAAGGGTCAGCCTTTCACCTTACCCACAGCCAGGCAAACTATGGCAACAGATGCATTGGACTATGCCTGGGAAGCACACATGGCAGGACAGTGCATTCAGGGCAAATGGACTACAGATCAGAGTCATCTGCATATCAATCAAAAAGAAATGCTAGCAGTACAGAATGCCGTAACAGCTTTCAAGAATCTCTTACACCCAGGACAACTAATAATAAAGATGGACAATACCACAGTAATGTGGTACATAAACAAGCAAGGGGGCACGCATTCCTACCCTCTATGCAGGCAAGCAATGACCTTGTGGAACACTGCACTGTCTTACCAGGTTCAATTACAAGCACAATTCCTGCCAGGAAAGAAAAACACATTGGCAGACGACCTAAGCAGAAACATCATGGATCCACACGAGTGGAAACTAGATCCACAAGTATTTGCAATGATAGCTCAAAAATGGGGACGCCCAGACATAGATCTGTTTGCAAGCCCCCAAAACTACCAACTTCAAAAATTTTGCACAAGGACATTCCATCCACAAGCTTGGAAAGTGGACGCCCTCTCATTCAGTTGGAAAACATTAACAGTGTATGCCTTACCTCCACTGCCTCTTCTATCAAAGGTACTGCTGAAAGTCAGGTTAGAGAGGCCACAAATGATACTCATTGCACCAGACTGGCCACGTCAGCATTGGTATCCAAGTTTAAGGAACATGGCCCACGGCCCACCATGGATTTTACCACAAATTCCTCACCTGCTCACCCAGCGAGACCATCAGATTCTACACAGCCAGCTCAAGACTTTAAACCTGGCTGCATGGCAAATTACCTAAACAACCAGCCAACACCTCTATCCAAAGCAGTTATGGATGTCATTCTGGAGGCCAGGAGGCCCAGCACCAGGAAAACCTATTCAGACAAATGGAGACGATTTCAAAATCCCCTTGATCCAAACATTCCTCAGATTCTACAATATTTAACTGAGATGTTGCACAAAGGTCTTTCCATTTCATCTATTAAGATCCACGCCTCAGCAATTTCAGCTCATTACAACATGGATCCTCCTTTATTCTCACATCCACTCCTAAGACAGTACCTTAGAGGGGCTAAGAACATAAGACCGCCAAGGAGAGCACCAACACCTACTTGGGATCTCAACTTTGTTCTGGAAAAGCTTACACTGCTGTCCTTTGAACCAGCTTTTTCAGCTGATTTAAAATTTATTTCATGGAAAATTGCCCTGCTACTTGCAATAACCTCAGCTAGAAGAGTCTCAGAGCTACAGGCACTAATGCAGTGGAGCCTTTCCTCATTTTTCATCAAGACACAGTGTCTCTACGAACTAACCCTTCCTTTATGCCAAAGGTGGTATCCAGTGTGGCCCTAAACCAAACCATTCATTTGCCCACCTTTTTCCCAAATCCCCAGAACAAAAGAGAAAGACTCCTGCACTCTTTGGACATTCACAGGCAATTACGTTACTACTTGGATAAAATTAAGGCTTTCAGAAATTCTGACCAGCTCTTTGTAGCCTATGCTACAGGATCACAAGGAAAAGCTATCTCAAAACAGACCATTTCTAAATGGATAGGACATTGCATACGTTTCT
Source organism: Protopterus annectens (assembly GCF_019279795.1). Classification (NCBI taxonomy): domain Eukaryota; kingdom Metazoa; phylum Chordata; order Ceratodontiformes; family Protopteridae; genus Protopterus; species Protopterus annectens. The sequence continues at coordinate 22,650,904 of NC_056728.1, read as the reverse complement.
GCTACACGCATCATGGGAAACCGGTACCTGCTAACGTTAGGTCCCACTCCACCAGGGCTACAGCTACATCAGCAGCCTTTCTCAGGGGAGTGCCAACCAAGGATATTCTGGAAGCTGCAACTTGGAGTTCAGTGCACACCTTCACCAAACACTGTCACTTACCTCTATGTTCTAAGACTAGAGCTGGTTTTGCCACTGCAGTTTTGCAGGGCCTACTAGCTCCTTCTAACCCTGTTTAACTCCACCTCCCATCCTTAGCGTTGGGATTCAACCCAAGTGTGATGACTGCAGCAGGGTAACACGATGAACATAGTACAGTTTTGTACCTACCATAAATGTAGATGTTCGAGTGTTCAGCCTGCTGCAGTCCAGGTTACCCTCCCTCCATCCCCTCTGCACTAGCTGAACTTATCTATACCACTCTATCCTATGCAACCTCTGTGGTGTATTTGCTTGTGCCTAAAGGTATTGTTTTATTTTTATCTAGCTATATATATATATTTTGCCTACCTATTAGGGGCACCTGACATCTGGGGCAAGAAAAACTGAAGAAAATGGCGTTGGATGTCTCTTATATACCCCTGGCGCTCTGACGTCAGGGAAGAAGCGACAGCAACCGACGCCGGACCAAGACTTTGGAACTCAGGCCGACTGTGGGACCGCCTGACGGCAGGATAACCCAAGTGTGATAACTGCAGCAGGGTGAACACTCGAACATCTACATTTATGGTAGGTACAAAACTGTACTTTCCCATCCCCCTCCTGAGAAAAGGCCTAGGCAGGATACAGACTATGATTCCTCAGATCAGGTTTCCATTTCCTCTGATTCCTCTTCTGACCAGGGATACTCTATACCGCCTTATGAGGACTCTGATGCTGAAGAATCTATCCCTTCAGCCTCTCCTCCTGAGGATTATTCTTTTGGGGAAACTTTACATACCATGAGGGAGCATTTCCATTGGGAAAGTCAGGAATACTCAGAATCTAATAAAAGGCTCAGAGATTTCCTTTTACTGCCTCAGTACAGGCCACTGGCTATTCCGTCTGTGCTTGATATTATGGACGATGTGTTCTCTGAATCCAGCTTATCTCCTGATTCTTTACCCCCTGCACAATGGTGAAGCCAGATAGGTACTACAGAGTCCCTGACTCTCACAAGTTTCTTTATAAAAACCCTTCTGTAGATCCAGAAATTATTTCCCAGGGTCCAAAAGGGGTTAAGGCTTCCATTGCAAAAAATCCAGTACCCTCTGACAGAGATTCCAGAGCTTTGGATAGATGGGGGAAAATGTATACACTTCTGCAACTCTAGCAGTAAGTGCTTTAAATTGCCAGTTTCACATGCTTAAGTACCAACAATATTTAATGGCTCAGTTAAAACAGAAAATGCTTGCAAGCTCAGAAGCTCCTGATTGTAAAGAAATGCAGGATTTGTTGCATGCAGTTGAACAGGTGGGAAAACATACTCTGCAATGTGGTTTTGATTCTCTAGAGGCCTCTTGTAGGGCCGCAGTTACAGGTTCAGTGATTCAAAGGCTTGCTTGGTTAAAAGAACAGAGTTTACCAGATCATGTTAAGGCAAAATTATTGGATGCTCCTTTACAGCATGATACCTTGTTTGGTGTTAAGGCAGAAGAGGTGTTAAAGAAAATGGAGGATAAAGCTAAATCTATGCAAACAGTCAAGGATTTCTTAGAGGTACAGCCACCTCGATTTAGCAGGAATTGGCCTACAAAAAATTGGTCCTTTCCCCAGTGTCAGACAAGCCACAGAGAGGCAGATGCAGACGCCCAACAGGCAGATCTCAACCCAAGGCTCAAACTGACAAAGACAGTGGGGCAGCTCAACCCCAAAAGGAGGTGACGACAAGTCTCAACCGTACAGGAAACAGTCTCAATGACTTTCCCCTTCGTACACCAAGCACTCCCCTTTTGGAAGCCCCCTTGGGGGGAAAACTAGCACTTTTTTCTCAAAACTGGCAAACAATAACCCAAGACAAATGGGTTCTGAATATAGTGTCTCAAGGTTACAAATTCCACTTTCATACTTTACCAAGGCTAAAAGGAATGCCAGACCTGCCACAAAATCAATGGGCAGAGGCACAAAGACAAATTTCAGCCCTCATCGACATGAGAGCTATTCAAAAAGTACCACAGCAAGAACAAGGACAAGGATTTTACTCAAGACTGTTCTGGTCCCCAGAAAAGGCAAGGCCTGGAGGCCCATACTAGACCTATCAATTCTAAATACTTACCTGGATATTCCGAAATTCAAAATGTTGACTTTACAGCAGCTTCTACACATGCTGGGCAAGAACACTTGGCTTGTTACTCTGGACCTCAAAGAGGCATACCTGCATGTCCCTATCAGACAAAATTGCAGAAGATACCTCATATTCAAAGCTGGTTCAATGCACTACCAATTCTCTGCACTGCCCTTTGGCTTATCTACTGCATCCAGGGTCTTCACAAAGTGCCTGGCACCAGTAGTTGCTTTTTGCAGACAAAAAGGAATTGAAATATATCTATACCTGGACGACTGCGTCATTCAAGCAGAGACAAAAGGACATCCTTCTACAGCATCTGGCGTTTGTAAAGAGGTTGCTAACTTTTCTAGGGTACACAGTAAATGAAAAGAAGTAAAAACTAGTGCCCTCACAACAGATTACATTCCTGGGTGCCAGCTTAAATACAACGGCCCAGATGGCTTACCTCACGCCAGACAAACAAGTTCAATTAATTCAATATTTTCAATTACTGGCTAAAAAGTCCCATCTCCCTGCAAGAAAAATTCTGCAGGCCCTGGGATTCATGGCATCCTGCATACTACTAATTCTGTTTGCCAGACTGCATATGACTAAAATTCAATGGTACCTAAAAAGTGTTTGGACTCAACACTCTCACAGTTTAGAAGCAGTAATACCAATGATTCCCTGCCTGCAACAGGAGTTTTGATGGTGGGCACAGGCATGTCACCTAAACAAGGGTCAGCCTTTCACCCTACCCACAGCCAGGCAGACGCTAACAACAGATGCTTCGGATTATGCCTGGGGAGCACACATGGCAGGAAAATGTATTCAGGGCAAGTGGACCACAGACCAGATGCATGTACACATCAGTCAAAAAGAGATGTTGGCTGTTCAAAATGCCATAACAGCTTTCAAGGACCTTCTGCATCCAGGACAATTATTATTAAAGACAGACAACACCACAGTAATGTGGTACATAAACAAGCAAGAGGGCACTCATTCTTACCCCCTATGCAGGCAAGCCATGACCTTGTGGGACACAGCTCTAACGTACCAAGTCCACCTGCAAGCACAATTCCTGCCAGGAAAGAGATATACTCTGGCAGACGATCTGAGCAGAAATATTATGGACCCTCACGAATGGAAATTGAATCCGCAAATATTCAGCATGGTAATGCAAAAATGGGGATGCCCAGACATAGATCTTTTTGCCTCCCCAGTGAATTGCCAACTACAGAAATTCTGCACAAGGACTTATCACAAATAAGCATGGAAAGTGGATGCTCTTTTGTTCAGCTGGAAAAACCTAAAAGTTTATGCATTCCCACCTTTGCCTCTCCTTTCAAAGGTACTCCTAAAGGCCAGACAAGAGAAACCACGGATGATCCTGATTGCTCCGGACTGGCCACGCCAGCAGTGGTACCTTATCTTAAGGAACCTTGCTCAAGGGCCACCATGGATTTTGCCTCAAATTCCACACCTTGTGACTCAGCAAAACAATCAGATCCTGCACAGGCAGCTCAAAACCCTAAACCTGGCTGCATGGCAGATTCATTAGTCAAACAGGCAACACCTCTCTCTAAAGCGGTTATGGATATCATTTTGGAGGCCAGGAAGCCTAGCACAAGGAAAGCTTACTCAGAAAAATGGAAGAGATTCTGCGCCTGGAACCAGGCTCAAAACCTTGACCCTCTTGTTCCAAACATTCCTCAGATTTACAATACTTAACTGAGATGCTGGACAGAGGCCTATCCTTCTCATCAATTAAGATACACGCCTCTGCCATTTCAGCACATTACAACATGGATCCTCCTTTATTCTCTCATCCCTTGCTAAAGCAATACCTCAGAGGGGCTAAAAACATAAGACCGCCCCGGAAAACACCAACACCAACTTGGGACCTCAATTTCGTTTTGGAAAAACTAACCCTGCCACCTTTTGAGCCAGCAAATACAGCCGATCTAAAATTTTTAGCATGGAAAACAGCTCTGCTCCTAGCAGTAACTTCAGCACGAAGAGTCTCAGAGCTACAGGCATTAATGGCAGTGGAACCTTTTATAATTTTTCATCAGGACAGGGTTTCTCTAAGGACAAACCCTACCTTTATGCCCAAGGTGGTATCTAGTGTGGCTCTTAACCAAACCATCCATTTGCCAACTTTTTATCCAAACCCCCAGAATAAAGGGGAGAAACTTCTGCATTCTTTGGACATACACAGGCAGCTACGCTTCTACTTGGACAAAACAAAAGCTATCAGGAAAACTGAGCAACTGTTTGTAGCATATGCTGCAGGATCACAGGGCAAGGCTATCTCAAAGCAGACTATATCCAAATGGATAGGGCACTGTATTCATTACTGCTACACACAGCATGGAAAATCAGTCCCAAAACACATTAGGCCACATTCCACCAGGGCTACAGCCACTTCAACGGCCTTTCTCAGAGGAGTACCTACCAAGGAAATTTTGGAGGCTGCAACTTGGAGTTCAGTGCTCACCTTTACCAAGCATTACCACCTGCCTCTTTACTCTAAATCCAGAGCAGGATTTGCCACTGCAGTTCTGCAGGGCCTCATAGCCAATCCTAACTCCTTATAGATCAGCCACCCAACCTTAGCTTTGGGATTCTACCCAAGTGTGATGACTGCAGCAGTGTAACACGATGAACATAGTACAGTTTTGTACCTACCATAAATGTAGATATTCGAGTGTTCACACTGCTGCAGTCCTGGTTACCCTCCCTCCATCCCCTCTGAACTGACTGGCCTTGTCTATGCCTTTCTATCCTATACAACCTTTGTGGTGTATTTGCTTGTAACTGAAGGTATTGTTGTTATTTTTTATGTATACCTGTTATTAGCAATATGTATTGCCTACCTACTTGGGGGCACCTGAAAAACTGAAGAAAATGGCGTCGGATGCATCTTATATACCCCTGGCACACTGACATCAGGGAAGAAGTGACAGCAACCGACGCCGGACCAAGACTTTGGAATTCTGGCCGACTGCGGGACCGCCTGACGGCAGGATAACCCAAGTGTGATGACTGCAGCAGTGTGAACACTTGAACATCTACATTTATGGTAGGTACAAAACTGTACTTTTTTCATCATAGTAGATGTAAGCCAGTATACAAGTATTCAACACATATATGGCATGGAGACACTACTGTTCTTTTTAAAAGATTCTCCTGGGACACATTATATTACGGAATTAGTGAAATTCTGTTTAGAACATAATATTTTTGAATTTGATGGAAATTTATATAGGCAGTTACAAGGAACAGCAATTGGAGCAGCCTTTGCCCTAGTGTATGCTAATATGTTCATGGGCCTATATGAACAACTATATATCTATAATAATAATTTTTTTAGAAAACCTGTAGTTAAATATTATAGATGTATAGATGATTTGTTTGTGTGTAAGGGGGGTAGGGAACAGGTAGAACAATCTGTTTTTGATTTACATCAAAATAGATTTAATATTAGGTGTGATGGTCTGTAGGTAGGAGTAGTAGTACATTACGGGTATTATTTTACGAGGTAATGTTAAAGGGAAGATACAAACAAGAATATGTAGAAAAGTTGAAGACCAAAATTTTATACTGCATGGAGAAAGTTGCCACCCTCCACACACATTTAAATCTATTCCATATGGAGAATTTGTAAGACTTAAGAAGGCTTTGTAATAATAAAAGAGACGGCGAAGAAGAGATAGAAAAAGCTAAGTACACTTTTTTACATAGAGGGTATGAAATAAAGTGGATAGAAGAAGTAATTGACAAATTAAAGAGGTATAATACTAAAAAGTTAGATATAACAAAAGAGAGCAAATAACGGACTCAACAGAGGAGTTAGAAAAAATATTTTTTGTTACAAGGTATTCCTTGTTTTCAAATAAATTAAACAGTGTAATGAGATACTTTTGAGATGTTTTGGATAAGTGTACAAACTTATATAACACAAGCCAATTACAAATCTCCTATTCTAAAGGTAGAAGTAGACACGATTTTATAGTGCATGGCAGATTTCAGCTACCCACTATAGAAATAAATCAGGAAAATACAGCATAGGGGAACCAGCCCTTGTGGTAAATGTAAATGTTGTGCATATGTAGTAAAAAGCTTTGAATATATTAATGGGAAAAAATTCCAGGTAAAAGGAATATATGGGTGTCAAAGTGAAAAATATAATGTATGGAATACGATGCCCGTGTAATAAATTTTACATTGGAGAAAGCAAGAAAAGCTTTGGAACTAGGTTAAGGGAACTCATTAGGGATGTTATAAAAAGGAAGGGAAGAAAATCCAGTAGCAGCACATTTTAGAGAAGTACGTAATAGTAATCCTAAAGGTTTAGCAGCTACAGTGTTAGAACAAATTACAAGTGATGGTATTAACACTAATAATGTAAAAATAGATTATGGCGAAAAGGAACTGTTTTGTTTTTAAAATATGGTACTCTGTTCCCTGGGGGAATGGATAGGGAATGTAATTGGAAGTGTATGTTATGAATGTTTGTCTGAATAATTGGGAAATTAAATAATTGGTTTATGAGTGAATGTATATATAGAGTTGAGTAAGACAAAATGGCATACTCTGTAAAGGCATTGTTGCCAAAGCACTAGAGAGATAATTGTTAACTGATATCTTCAGTCCTTTTTTATTGTTTCAAAATAAAGCCTACTTGGGGATTTTACTGGCCTCTTTTGTGGTGTTCTTCTACTGCCACCTTTGGTGTTTTGTGGTTTTAATGGCTTCTTATTCTCTCTCACCGTCTTAAAGGGGGATATTCTAAAGGGTCTTTCAATTACAAGTTATCCATTTTCCTGCTTTCATTTTCACATGTTCCAAAACTCCTATCATTGCTCCTCTTGTAAGCTTGTTCTCCCTTCTCTTACCTGTTTTGTAAACTATCACCATTTTTTCTGAATTGTATAGTTACTGTAACTGTATTTGGGTTTAGGGTAACTTCTTCCCTCTTTGTATTCTTTCACATCCCTAGCAAACATTTTGCTTTTCCTTCTAGCCATAAAATTAACTTTAACTTGGATCTTACTTTTAATATCCAAATATTTATTCCTCTCCTCTTCCATGGAATACATTAGATCACTAGTAATTAATTTATTAAACTTTTCAATTTTTTCGTAAGTAGCTTCCGTTTCTACTTTGTTGTTTTTAATTGTAGCCTCCATTGTAGCATATCCACACTGGTCAAAAATATTGAACAATTCTAAATGAAAATCAGACCCCTCTATCACATTGTTAGAATATTTGCAAACCCTTAAACCCACTTTTCGCCTGCAAACATTCATTAAGATACCAGTATATCCACTTGTAAAGATGTATACTTTAAATATTAAATCATATAAAGCATTACTATTGTCCTGGTATGTTTTTTCCTCACCAGTTTCACTTTCATAGTTTTGGAATGAAAAATTGTCATTTCATAACCACATAGATCATTCTCTATTATTGAAATCTCCAGAACTATTATTATTCATATTTCCTGTATTTGAAAGCTTAGAGTCATTTTTATTTGTACTATTAGTATTGGGGTCACCTTTTCTCACTGAAAACTGCTTCTCTTTGGGTCTTGACCCTTCTTTGAAATGTGTGTTCTTGTTGGAACCCCACGTTCTTCAGTGGGCGAACGAAACAGTCTCGGAAGTAAATCCGAAGAATTCTCAGCCTCCTCCATACCTGTAGAATGATGAACTGACTCCTGTGTACTATGGACTTGTGGTTCACATCTACACGCCTTTCATAAGTTCATAGGTGGGTACTAGGCTATCTGCCCGAAGGCATTTATAAGCCTAGCCAGAATGTGTTAGCTTTCGCCGACCCCTTAGATTAGTTCCCTGTGCCTCTATCCAGCAGAGCCACTGAAGTGATCCCCTAGGTAAACTTTCTGTTTCCCGTCCACTCGTCAAGGTTTCTTTTGAAGAGTGTTAGCGAGGAGCTCTGCCTAATGTAGATTGGGATATTGTTCCAAAGCATGGGAAGTCTCTGGGACAGGAATCTATCCATCCAGCATGTCCTATTTATTGTTGTGGTGAGGTTTAGATCCCTAGAGCGTGTGGCTCGAGGGGATAACGTTTTCTTTAGGTGGAGCATGTCAATCAATTCTGGTTGGGACATGGCCTTGTATGTCAGGCAGAGATCACCTCTGAATAGGCGGTATGCAACCGAGTACAACTGGAGTTTCTTCAGTCAAGCTGCATAGGGCATCTGTTTGAGGCCATTGATCCTCTTGGTGAGGTACTTCTGTGGTCTTTCCAGCTGTTGCAGGTGTCTTGTAAGGTACATCCCAAATGGGGCGTTGTACTCTAAGATGGGTCTGATGAGTGATGAGTAGAGGGGTACAATGACCTCTTTTGATCTGGATGCGAACCCTTTTGTGATTAGGTGGGCCACGTAGAAGGATTATCTAACCACTTTGGTAATGTGATTATGAAAGGTGAGATTACTATCTACTGGGGTCCCCAGATCCCTTATTACGTCTTCCGTATTTAGGGGACTACCACCTATGTTGTAGTTTGTGGGTAGTTTGTTTTTTCCAAAGGGGATGACTATGCACTTTTCGGCATTTAGCTTGAGGCCATGATTTTGACACCAGGTATCCGTCTCAGTGAGACCCTTTTGGAGGATGTCTGTGTCAGCCGGAGAGTCAGTTATAGCCCCTAGTTTGCAGTCGTCTGCGAACTTGGTCAGCCGTAGTCCTCCTGTGCTTGCCTGCACCTCTGAGAAGTATATGCCGAACAGGAGGGGTCCTAGGACTGAGCCCTGGGGAATGCCACTTGTAACCGGTTTAGAGTCAGACCTAGCTCCTGCAACTCTCACAATGTGGGTTCTGTCCGTGAGCCAGTTGGCAACCCATCTTGTGACATAGGGGTTTATGTTCAGGCTGGTGAGGTTGTCTATAATACCAGAATGGGGAATGGTGTCGAAGGCCTTAGCGAGGTCTTGGTAGGATGTGTGTACCACCTTTCCCTCGTCTATAGCCTTGGTAACTGTCTCAAAGAAGTCCACCAGGTTTAGGAGCATGATCTGCCCTTAACAAAGCCAAACTGGGTAGATTCCAGTGTTTGGATGTTCCCAATATCTCTGTTAATGAGTTCCATGATGATGCACTCCATAGCCTTGCAGACCAAGCTAGTCTTGCTTATAGGGCGATAGTTCCCGGGGTCTGTTGTGGCTCCACTTTTGTGGAGCAGAATAACAGTTGCTGTGTGCCACTCTCTGAGTATCTAGCCTGTGAAGAGGCTGAGTCTGAACAGTATGTTTAGGTGAGGAGTTAGTTCATCTTTGAGCTCATGTAGGACGCAGCCTTCGACACCGTCCGGTCCCATTGATGCTGTGTTTTTGGCTTTGAAGAGGGCTGTTTTAACCTGAGTGTCTGTGATTTCAGGGACTCTACATTCTTCTGGTATGGGTATGGGCCCTTTTGGGGGTGAGAGGGGGGTGAAGTTTGCGCTGAACCTGTCTGCCAGGATGTTGGCGATATCTGTCGGTTGTGTATTTTGTGCCATTCTGCACTTACTCCGAGCAAATCTGAGCATTGCCACTTAGATTCTTGACATAGCTAAAGAATGCCTTGTGTTTATCTTTGGAGTCCTTGGCAATTTTTCTTTCAAAGCTCGCTTTGGATGATTTTATGAGGGATCGTAGTTTCTTGCTGATACTGATCAGGGATGTCTTCCCTTCATGGGATTTTACTCTTTTCTGTACTAGTTTCCTTCTTCTATTGTATAGCTTGCTTATGGCAGGAGTCCACCAGACTGGTTTCCTTTTCTTGGAGGAGTGAGTCTTGGTTTTGCTTGGGATGGCACGATCCATGCATTCTTGTAGGTGCCAGTAGAATGCATTAGTAAAGGATTTTGCAGCTTGGACAGTGTTATCCTTCAGCATGGGGGCTTTGAAACTTTCCACCTCGGTCTTAAGTAACGTGAAGTTTGCTTTTGAAAAGTTTTTCACGGTGGCTTTCTTGTCCGGGAGTGGGGGCGGAATATGGATATCCAAAGTGATTTGTTTATGGTCAGATCTAACCAGTGATGACCAGGTCCAATATGTTGTCACCTCTAGTGGGAGTGTTGACCAGTTGAACCAGGGCATTTGAATTTATAAATTCTAGGAAAAGTTGGGCAAGGGAGTTAGTACTTGAGTAGTTCTCCCAGTTAATGTTTGGGTAATTGAAATCACCCAATATTAGGGTGTTTGGTAAGACCTTTATATTTCCCAGTGTTTCCAGAAATGTGGAATGGGAGTCCTGGGACATGGTGAGTGATCTGTAGCAAGCTACAATTTGAATTGCAGTTTTGCCCATTGTTAGTTGCACGTGGATGATCTCTGAAGCATCGTGCTGTGCCACTAACCTGGAGGTGTGGGTATCCTTGATGAATATGGATACACCCCCGGTTTTTGTATTTCGGTTTGGGTTCTGTGGCCGAAATGTATGGTATGAGTTGTAGCCTGGTAGTGCTGGGGTGCTGTCTGGAGCCTTAAACCAGGTTTCTGTTACTGCACATATATCGATTTTCTCCATACTGAGGAGTGCCTCGAGTGCGTGCATTTTGAGGTTTAGACTTCTGGCATTGAGTAGCATTATCCTCAGTGTTTTGTTACTTGTGCTGTTTATGGGGGTGGGTTTGTCTTTTGAGCCTTGCCTAAAAAAGGCACTATGGGGGTGGCAAGAGCCTTGGCAAGTATTCAAAAGCCTAAGGGTGACAGGTGCAAGCCGTCTCTAGCGAAGCAGTGTGGCTTGTAAACTCAGAATACTTCCTGGTTGCCAGGTAACCATGAAAGGCTTTGGCTTGCTCTCATGTCCACGTAATTATTAGAGAACAATTGAATAATTTGTGTAAGTTCACCAGTCAAGTCCCAAGGTTTTTCCTCATCTCTTAATATGACCTACTTGATTGTCTTTCATGCCTCTGCAGTACTTACTGAACATTTCTAAGAGTTTAGAAAGATTACTGTTAAGTAACTGTTTTTTGATAATAACACTGGAGCACAAATAACAAATATTATTAGCACAATGACTCAGGCAACAAAAAAGTAGAAAGGGCTGTCTCCAAACTTAGGGAGCCTATAACAAGGAAGGTAACGAGAGGTCCTGTAGAGGTATTAGAAATATTTTGGAAATTCTGTGGAAGTCTGTATAAAGCAGAGAAATGTGGAAATCAAGAAAAGATGCAAATGGAAATGTTTATGGAAGAATTAAATATGCCAAGGTTAGAGGTAGATGCTCAATTGCTAATGGTTAGAATAGGAGATGAGATAAAAATTGTGATGTATAACCAATCTACAGGAAACTCCCCAGGAATTGATGGTATTCCTGTGGAAGTTTGGAAGTTAGGAGGGAAAAAACTGACAAAGATCCGGAAGGTTTTGTTTAACAGTATTTTAAGAGGAGGAGAAGTACCAACATCCTAGATGAAAGCAGTGGCAGCTGTAACACCTAAAGAGGGTAAAGATCCATCAGATCCAGCTTTCATACAGGACCATTTCAATACTAAACCATGATTGTAAAGTGTTCATGGCTATAATGGCTAAAAGAATGGCAAAAGTAATGCCATAATTGATAGATATGGATCAGTGTGGTTTTGTGGAGGGAAGGCAAACATTTGACAACATTAACCAAACATTAATGATCCAGAGGGAAGTAGAATGTAAGAAAATACCATTGTTGGTAGCGGATCTTGATGCAGAGAAAACAATTGACAGAGTAAGCTGGGACCTTGTAAGCTGGACAATGGAAGCATTTGCGTTTCTTGAAAAAATTATAAGGTTGATTAGGAGGCTCTTTGAGGGGTCAGAGGTGAAAGTGTGTGGGGTCCTCTCTGATAATTTCTGCTTGAGCAGAGGAACGAAGCAGGAGTGTCCTGTTTCTCCTTTGTTATTTGCATTATATTTAGAACCGTTGGCAAAGAAAATATGGGACTCAGAAAATCAAGGATATAATTGGTTTGGAAGTCAAGAAAAGCTGGCTCTGTTTGCAGATATTATTTTATACCTGACAAAACCAGAAAGACATTACAGTGTTGTGGAACATTTTGAGACAGTTTCAAGTCTTTTCAGGATACAAAATAAATGAAGCTTTAACAAAAGCAATGGTGATAAATAATGTACCCATATATAAACTGGTTCATCAATATCCAGATTTATGGGGACATCATAAAATGAAGTATTTGGGAGTATGGATTAAAAATTATTCTGGTGTGGCAGCTAAGGAATGTGGGAAGAGACTAAGCAAAAGATAAAAACTGACAAAGAAAAAAAAAATGAGAAAATGATACCCTTGTTATATGGATATGGATAGTAAGATAAAAGCAGTTAAAATGTTTTTAGTCCCATTAGTCTTATAACACAGGTCAGGCATGTTTTTATCAACCAGAGGAGAAGTTGTGGATAGCAGCTAATAAAGAGCTGAAGGACTTTATCTGGGAGGGGAAGACTGCAAGAATCAAGTTGTATAAGCTGATTCTTCCAGTAGAACAGGGCAGATTGGGATTACCCAATATGAAGGGGTATTTCAGAGCTACACAGTTAAGGCTCCTATACGTAGCACAAGCAGAAAACTATAATTCAAAGTGGAAAGGGACAATGATAAAACAGGGGGAAGCTCAAAAAACAAGGAGAGACTGGGATTTTGGATGCAGGCCTTTAAGGAAAATAATAATCATACATACTATTGTATTTATAAAGTAGCAGAAACACATATCTCTCAACTGTTCAGATTTTCGCAGAATGTCCAGATTTCTACCAAATATTTTTGGTAGATTTTTCATAAAATTGTGGTTTTCTGGCAAATTAGTGGCAAATTATTAGACTGAAGTTAGAAAATAATGGCAGGCATTTGTGTTTCAGATTTCATACCCTTCAGAAAATTTATGTTAATGCAAAACCTGGTATTCTATCAACTTTCTAAGTTTGTCAGAGCAGTATTTAAAAGTTGTCCCTATTTTTGGGCTTGTCTTCCACTTTTATTTATGGCTTTGTCTAAATTTCTTGCGCTAAGAGTTTGAGGGGTGTGGAAAGTATCCTAAGAACTAAGCCAACATGGGAATGGAGAAATGAGATTCTGCTGATAGGGATGACTGCAATTAGCGATATAGACAATAAGCAGGAGGGGGCTGGAATTTATTGGAGAAAACTGGCAAAGGAACCAAGGTACTGGGAGCAAATAACTAGAGAGGGCAAGAGGATAGACTTGGAAGACGACAAGAATTTATTTGGACTGCAGGTTACAGACTGCCTTCCCTGTCAAAGATTGATATCAGAGTATAGACAAAGAGAGAGAAATAGGGGGTCCTAAGTGAAAGACCAGCACTGGTAGAGTTTTTAGTAGAATCTAGAACAGAAGCTGCCATTAAAAAATGAATAAGTAGAGCATATCAAATATTGCATGATAACTATAAGACTCAATCAGAGGAGGTTAGAAAGGATTGTGAAGAGAGAGATTGGATAAGCACTTCACAACGAAACAATGGGAGGATATATGCATGTCTCCCAAATATGCAACAAAATCTAGAAGATTTAGGATTTTTTGCCTGGAAATGTTTACATAGACATTTTTATACCCCAAGTAGACTCCAGAGAATTTTTTTCTGAGGTAGACAGCAAATGTTGGAGGTGTGACGAGGAAGAAAGAAGTAACTGGGAACATATTTTCTGGGAGTGTGGTGATTTGTCAGACTTTAAGGATTCCCTGCAGAATGCACTGTCAGAGATGCTGGGTGGGAAAATTGATATGATGAGGGAGATGATTTTTCTGAGCTATACTATAGAATTGGAATTGCCTAGACTTGGTAAAGCCTTGCTGTGTCTAATTATGGTGGCTGCCAAAAAGCAATTACTAGAAAATGGAAATCAAAAGCTAAACCAACTATGTTAAAAGTAGTGAATATAGTAACAGAGATAAAACAACTGGAACTGAGATCTTTAGAAAAGGGTAGGAGCAAACTACATAGGAAAAAATGGGAATTGTAGGAACAGTACATACAGGGGAGGAATGAGGTTTAAAAGTAGGCAGGACTTAAATGAGCTTTTGTAATGTTTGACTGAACATGATTGGGTAGATTTTTTAAGTGATGTATAATGTTTGCAACCAGGAGTGTGTCAGTATGGTTTGTGATGTAAAATGCTTGCAACTAGGATTGAATTGATGTGGATTGTTTTCATTTGTATAAATGTATGATTGCCTGTGTCGTGCTGATTTTAATAAAGATGGTTCTTGTTTAAAAAAAAAAAGACCAGGAAATGAGTAATTTATGTAATGTTGCCTAGGTTATATGATAGCAATATCTGTGAAGTATAATGTTTGCAAACGTGAACTTGTTAATGCAGTTTGATTGCTTTTATGTAAATATAAATGTGCCTGTGTCACAAGCGATAATTCAGTAAAGGTGTTTAAAAAAAAAAAAAAAAAAAAAAAAAAAGAACCTTAGCTAAAGTACTTACATTCTGAATGTCTTTGTCCACAAGAGCAGACAAGGGCAGTCATGTGACACACACAACCCATAGTTTACAGGAGAATTTACATAATAAAATGGTATATTAATATGTGAGCCCATCTATTTAGCTAAGGTTCCATATTTTACCTTCTGCTTAAACAATTACTGTCAGTAATTTTAGTTACAATGGATATTAGAAGTCATATAATCTGTGTGTAAATGTACCAGCTAAGACTGATAAGGAATGTATTCATACATGTTTGAAATTCAAATAGGCAAAGATCAGATACCTTGAAAATATGGCCTCTAACTGCATAGTATCTAAAATCTTCAAAAATAACATATAGTTTTGGTCTAATGTATCTTTTAAAACTTAATTGGGTACTTGCATATTATCGCAACCACATTCCGAACAGGGCAAACGGCTCATTTCCAAGCCGTACTCTTGCCAAGATATGTAGTGACCAAAGGGAGGGACAGGTTTTAAATATTGCTCTTAGAAGGTTGCTAGAATAACAGGACTTGTGGTATCATACATTTTCTGGAGGAAGTAAAGTCTGAAATGCAAATGTATGTCATTGTTTAGCGACAGCATTCCACAGTGATTTGCCTGAAAAACAACTTTTATGAGAAACGGACCAAAAATACAATGCTTAAATCTAGACATTCTGCAAAAATCTCGACAGTTGAGGGGTATGTGATCTTTCAGGCCTGTCAGATAATGTTTCTGCCATCAAAATAATTGCAATTTTACTGGTCTGTGCTTCACCCTGTGATGTTGTACGACATCAGACAGTCCCGATCCTTGGCTGATATAAAACATTCCTGTTTAGTTTTCTTTCTCTCTAATGTTGTTTCACTGTTGAAACAACATTTTATTTGTAGGATGCTTCATGCTTCCTTTAGTTTTGCTGTCTTCATAGTGTTTATTGTGGATGCGCAAGCAGAATTTGTACCTGTGCATTAATCAGTTGAAACTGAAACATAAATTTCGGTCTAGTTCCATTTTAGTACTGTGGGTACTTATGTAAACACTATGAAGATGGCAAAACTGAAGGAAGCATGAAGCCTCCTCCAAATAAAATGTCGTTTCAACACTAAAACATCATTAGAGAGAGAGAGAGAAACCTTAATGGCTTGGAAATGAGCCATTTGACCTGTTTGGAATGTGGTTGCGATAATAAGTACCCTTAATTGTATTTGGAAACAGATAAAAAAAACCTTAGTACAGCTGTCTCAGATTGACAGATACTCGTAATGGATGTCATGGGTGACTGGGTTAAACTCCCTTCATTACTATACTCTTTCACCTAACAGCCTGCTTCAAAAACATCATTGTCTGACAATGAAAGACTTTACTAGTGGAATATTTGATTTGAATTAATTGTCCAAGTTAGTAGCCACCAGGAATGTTAGGATTCAACCAACAGGAATAATTTTCTTGATTATTCTTTAACAATATCAGATACCTGTATGGTGCATAATTCAGTGTGCTGACCATAATGGGAAAACATAAGAGCACAGCAGAGAACTTGTGATTAAGCAGTAAAGGATTTGTTAAAAACTAGAAAGTTTAATGTTCATAATACACTTGTTCATAATAAACTGATGCCCTATCAGCCCAGTCATGTCTCCATTACTTAGATCCATAAACCTTAGGTGACATGTATACTTGGTTAAGTTAAAAAACAATTGACAGTATACATGAGTGAATCAGATGACTGGATAATCCCAGTAGCACTTCAAATCGGATGTGTTCCCTGTGTTATATTGTTGCTTTCAACAAAGATATTCTTAAAAGATATATCCACCATATTGCTATTTATAGTATTTAGAGAAGGGATATATGACAGGTAATTCACTCAAGTCATGTATCAGAAGTGCAAACATGAATAAGGAGCTGTTTTAGATGACACAGAAACTGCTTATATACTGCCACTCCCAGTTGAGTCACTGGGACCTTGATGTCATCAGAAAACTCCAAGAGTACTGTAATAGTTGTGGCAAACTTGTTTCCAGGGGGTATAGACATAAGCCAAATGAAAATTTTAAGTAATTTTCATTTTATTAAAGTAGGAATGGCATTACAGCTTCACTTCAGCATAATGATTACCACTGTTATTACCACTGATCAAAACTAATTTTCCATTACTGTTTGTTTGATTGTTGTCCTCTGCTGGGTAATACCGCAGGTATTGTCGTGTCAATGAAAACAGCAATTAGTCAGTCTCAAAATGCTAGTAATATAACCAGAATAAGCTAGGAAGAGAGTCAATAAACAGAAATTTAACATAACTGCAAATTACTTCTGTAAAAAATGTTAGTTCTTACCCAGGCATCAAGCTTATTGGTTAATTTATACGTAAACATGTCCACAATATGCATGAATCAACAAAGTTAAATAATATTAAATTGCTTTGTTTAAAACGTACAAAACACACTAAACCTCTGTTTATCCTTGACCAAATAAATCAGTGCAGATTTATGACGTATGTGATCCACTGTAGACTTTTTAATTAGCCCTTATCCATGTGAAGGTCAAAAGTTGAAGAATATACTATTTTGAAGCAGCATCCATGTGGTATTGATAATAGGACTTTCTGGTAACCATATCAGTATGTTCAGTTCTTACTTCCATGGATAAGCCAGATGATATTTACAAGCCATAAGCATTTAAAGGGAATATTTGTTTTCTTAGATGCCAGCAAAAGTTGGAAAGTATCAGCTGAATTAACCTATTTAACATAAAGAAGCCTTGGAAAGGTGACCCTAGGGGGGAGGGATGAAGAGCTGTATGCATCTTGTTGGTTACATGTGTAGAAAGTGCTTTGAAGGGGGCAGTAACAAGTATGTCTTTACTGCCTCATTTAGCTTGTCATTAGTGTAATTATTTCTTAGACCCCCGATGGTAAAATTGTTCCTCATAGATCTCTCTGTGAGAAAAATAATTACATTTTTAAGGAGAGCAGAAAACTTTTCTACATGGTTAATTTTGGGAAGCATTCTGTTTTGGAAATCCTTTTTCAAATTCAGTTAATCATAGGTTCATAGGTATGTGCTAAGAAAATTGTATGTCAACCACTGTAGCTTTAGACAATAATGCCATAAAAAAACCTCGACAGTGAGCAAATAGCTCAGACAATGATGGTAAGATGCAGTTTTAATTTGGGAGCTATAGACAATATTTTCAGCTTGGGTTATGATAGATGGAAGGGAATTAGAAAAGAGTTTGAGAAAAGAAAGGAAAAGAGAAGCAGAGGAGAAACAGGGAAGATTGGGACATGTTGATGTACAGTTTTGCATAGTTAGAAGTTTGTAGCCATTGACTCCTTGGATGAATCTATGGAATCCCATCTATTCATCAAATTGAAGTTATTATTATTGTTAGGATTTTATATTGTGTAATATGTAGGGGTAGCTTGTCCCATGGATGAGGAAGACGTGGTTGATATTTCAGTCTAGAATGTATTTCAAATTTTGCAGCATACATGTTGTGTCTGCAGGGTGCAGTTGCATGTTGCAAGCACTCATTTTTTCTTAGTTTAAAGTGGCCACTGTTAGTATTGCAAGCTCTTGGAAGTTAATTGTGGAATGCGCTGAATTTAGTTTCCTTGCCTGAGATGTACTGCAGGTCTGAAGGTCTGAGTTATAACAATTTTCATTATTTATAAGTAACCCCCATTTGTACACTTACCTCAAAGTCCTTGTGTAATTGGTCTGTAAATAATTTATTTTCGTTATTTTCACCATCTGGAGAGAAGAAAGGAAAATGAGAAGAGCCCAAATGTTTTTCTTTTACACCTTCTTAGTGATAGTAGCTATCTTGTTTTTAGACATATTTGATCTCCATTGTTCATTTGTCAACAATATTCCAGAATGTCATTCCCAGTTTATGTTCACTCATAAGCAGATTATTCCTGCACAATCCACTAATAAAACTATGGAGTACCACTTTGTATAACCGTTTCCAATCCCATGTCTCAGCTTCATACAGTTCAAAGCTTCAAAATGGTTAAGTTAATTTCCTTGCTTAAAAATGATGCAAATTTGCCAAGAACTTGACATAATGCCGACACAAACCACAGCCAATAAAAAATAAATAAATGAGATTTATTCTTAAACTGGATGTAAACCAGACTGTGGACAAGAGTTTGATGAAAGGAGAAGGCCAGTGTGGTAGTACAGAGATGTGAAACTAGATATTAGGGTGGAAGCCAGAGGACATACAAAATATGGAAAAAAGTTGAGGTTAAGTAGGCATAATAATGGGAGGCAGCCAGAAAGCAACAAAGGAGATGAGGACAGCAAAGGCATAAGCAGAAAGGATGTTGGCAGAAAGGGGTCAGGGTAGTTACGTTTTTTCAGTATATCTCTGAAAAAGGGCATGACTGGCCAGGTTAGGTAGAGCAAAGATGGGAAAGATATCATAAAAAGCAGAGAGATTTTGAAAGGATACTTTGCTTTGTGTTGGTCATCAAAAGAAACATGAGAGTGTTTTGCTGAGAGAGAGAGGTGGATCATTTTGGGTAGAGCAGTAAACAGATGCCTGGATAATAAGGTAGGAGTCTGAGAGGAAACTTTCTTCCCCAAAGAAGGCTAAAAGACAGGGCCAAGTGGGCTACCTTATGAGGTCCTGAGGAATCTGTCCTATGTGCTTGTCAGTTCCTCCACTACAGGTTTTCTATAGAATAATGGCCAATGTGGAAGTCCCAGAAGGCTAGATGACAGAAAATGTGGCACCCTTGGACAAGGAGGGGGAGGAAAAAAATTGAGGGAACTCTAGGCCTGTTAATTTAACAACAGTGACAAGGAAAGTCATGGACAGAATCCTGAGGAAAAGGCTGGCTGCTTTTCTAGAGGACAACAGTCTCCAGGAAAACAACCAGCATAGGTTTATGACCAGACTAATCCACTAGTTAAACTTAATCAGGTCTCATGCAGATTTTTGACTAGCTTACAGTAGGATGTACTAGTAGATGTGGGCTGTCTGACTCCACCAAGGTCTTTGACTCGGTTTCACATAGGCAGCTGCTTTTAAAACTGGTGAGGTTGGGGATAGGATCAAGACTGAGGAACTGGACCATTGCATGGAGGAATGGTGGGACTCAGACAGTTGTTATGACAGAGAATTATCATGAATTACATGATTAGTGAAGAAATGCAGGAGTTAGTCCTGGGTTGAGACATATTTGAGGAAATAGAAGACTTTATGAATCTCTTCACTAATGAACAAACGTACATGCAATAGCAAAGGATGGAAGGAAGAGTCTAAGGAAATGTTCTGAAATGGTGACCAAATTAACTGAAAGGTGACATTTGAAGTCCAGTGTACATAAATGCAAAGTAATGCAACTCGGTCAGAGTAATTCATAAAGAAAAAGATTTGAAGGTATTGCTTACACTTGGACTGAACTGTAGGAGCAGAGTTTAGAAGATGGAATCAGCAGACAGCAAAATACTTGGGGATAGCCTTAGCGGGATTGACTCCAGAAGAAAGTTAATGTTCTTCCAGTCTACAAGGTCCTGCTCAGAGCATAGTCTGCATACAGCTCTGGTTGCTGTTCAAGGAGAGGGAAATCAGAGTGCTGGGAAGAGTCCAAGGGAAAGCCACGAACAAGAGTATATGGGATAGATGGGGAATGGAATATAACCAAAACCTGAAAGAGCTATAGCTTTTTTCTAGATACCAGAAGAGGCATGAGCAGTATGATACAAGTACACAGTGTGTAGGAGGAAGGGCGACAGCAGATTGTAGGAGCCAAACATTTGCTGCAGTAGAAGCATTTCTTCTTAGAATGATTTGTAGAATAATTATTTATAGACCCATGCTGTGTACTGCTGGAACTGGTAGTAAAGAAGGAGTCTGTGTGGAGCCATTCCAGAGAGTATGTAACTTGTGGAAAAGGATGGGAAGGGAGAGAAGGATGATATGAGTTACAGTGCTGAATGCACTTGAAGGGTGGACTAGAAAGACTTGGTCTCCTGTGCTGTCAGGCAAATGTAATGTAATGTAAAAGACTTATTGCATCTTCCTGCTCAGTTACAAATGGAGATGTATTTCCTTTTCTGCCTTCTGCATGATCTGTGTCCCCTTGCCTGTACACTTTGAGGAGGAGGAGTTAGAATTTCAACTTGCATGTAAAATTGGAAAGGAATTTTGCCAAACTCTGTTAAAAAAAAGAGAGAGAAAAAGAGAGAACTAGGCTGCAGAATACATATATCTATCCCTCAGCAGCTACCATTTCCATAGGTGCCCAAATCCCTTGCAGTTGAGCCAGTTTCTGTTATTTATAGAATAGTTATGACATGACAGAACTTACTCTGGGTCGTTTCTTGTGTCAAAAAAGGTGGTTCTTTGGAGATCTAATATGGATTTCTTTGACCTCTGCAGACTTCTTGTAGTCAAAGTTTTCAAGAGGAAAAGACCTGTCCCCTGACTGTAGTGGCTGTAAGGATGAAAGAAATCCAAATGTTGACTGCTTTATTCATGTTTGTTCCAATTAGTCTCTGGTTAACAGTCTACTGGACTGTCTCATTGTTATTCCTTTTGAGCAGAGGTTAGACCCCCCCCCCCCGAGCTGCCACTGCTGCATAGCAATAATCTGCCTCTTCGTGGCACTTGACCTACTTGTTGTTTCAATACTGAAGGTGAAAGTCATTTGAGAGGGACCATCATGTAGGCAGCCATCTGGGTAGGTCAAGTTTTTTGTTTGTTTTTCTACCCCCACATCCTTATACACAGTTTGATATATAAGGGAATGGTGTGTGCAGTGAGATACTTTGTACGTTCCTTCACTTCAGAGTAATGTTGAAAGCAATAAACCTTTTCCTCTAGCCCTGAAACACAGGAGGTAGATTCTTTGGTCTCCACCAGAGAAGTCTTAGCATCCCAGTTTACACTCAAGTGCATGCACCCCCCCCCCCCCCCCGAAGAGAGGAGCAGGCCAAGAGCCTTCGTTCTTCACCTTCCCTGCCTGACTCTTCAAATGCCAGAACCACTAATCCAACCCCAGTTACCCAGGCTGTAGTCAGGACTCCATTCCTCTGTACCCCAGAGCCATGTTTTGAGAACAGGTCAGATCTGTTTCACATGCTGAAGAGTTTTTCCTGACTATGGTATTGGACATGGCCTAACAGAAATACTGTTAACTTAGATGAGGATATAGATAAAGAAATCATTGTTTGTCCCTCTCTCTCTCTCTCTCTCTATATATATATATATATATATATATATATATTTCATCTGACATCCATGAAAATTCAGGGACGTGTTCCTCTGCTCAGATTGACCCCTCATCATTCCAAAGGAGATGTTAGCCGTAAGTTTGGCGATTAAAACATTCAAGGTCTGTCTTCCCCAAGATTCTTACCAGGAATTGCAAACTGGATTGTAGTTTCAACACCAGTGTTAGTTGCGTCTTCTTCCCTCTTTTTGGATTTATTGCTTATTTTTCCACCTGAGCATATGCAAATATATGTTTTTTATAATTTCTTGTTGTTGATTTTTAATTCTGTGCTGGAGTAAGGATGTTTTAATCCTAGGTTAAAGGTTGACTAAAATTCTTGGCAGCTTTGATTCAACAGTTGCACAGTATTAGTCTAGTCATGTGATGTTAATTTTTAAAGGCTATAACTATGGGTCTTGACTGGCTCTCTGAAGGACTTGTGACTGTGTATAATGATGTGAAGCCAAATATCACCACAGTAACCGTATCTTGATCTGTCATAAAAGATTAATCTTCTTAACTTGAAATTCAGCTGTATTAAGTAGCACATAATTACCTTATTTGGCACATTGCTTATAGGGCAAAGGGTGGGGGCCTACAAGTTGTTTTTCTTGCTGGGTTACTTTAATTTGATCAGCATCTATGACCCAGCTTTACCCAGTTGAACTACCTGTGTTACTTCTGTGGAAACATTTACATTCAGTACTGCCTCTCACACAGAGTGGGTGACTTAAGTTTTTGCTTTTGTACTTCACACAGAAGCACTTATTCATACCAGAAAGATCTCCTCATTTGACTGGGGTAAAGAACTCTGAACAGTGGTAATGAGCATGCCCATAAACTAGGCACAGAGGAAATTAACCTGTCATTTGTGAAAGTGGGTGTTAAGATCTTATTAGCCAACTGGAGAACAAAGAGGAATAGGTCTTCTAGATGAATCACTTCAGATGTACATGTGCAACATCCATAGTTCTGCAGGTCAGTACCTCCCAGTGACCCCAGTGTTGAATTTTGTGGCACCCTGCAAATCACACACCTCATATGTGCCTTACTCTTACACTTAACTATATCCCTTCAATAAATTAACCTCACCTAAATGAATATGTCCACTGCTTTTCTGAAGTCATACCTATGTTGTTCAACACTCACTCTTGTCCAGTACTTTTGTCATTGAGTCAAAGAACTATATGACGTTTTACAGGCGTAACCAGTCTTGAAATTGTCTTTTAAACTCGAGTTTAATTTTAAAGCATTTAGAACTGTTCTTATCATATTAATAATGTGAGCAATAATATGCGTTTCCATGCAGATGCAATAGAGTATTAAAGTAAAACTGAACGTATATTTATAAATCTTCTATTTCTTGTAAAATTTGAAAGTAATAAATTCCCAGCAGTGCTTAAGACCAGTGAGGATTCTGATTAGTAAACAAAATACTCAGGTTGATAAAACCAACAAATATGTAAGATGTCATCAGCTGGATGTCGCACTGACCCCAATGTAAGGGATAATAAACAACTAATTTAGTAGGCGCTAACACGTGCATTGTAAAATACTGTAACTCATAAGATGTGTAAAATAGAACTTAGAAAGATTTTTGTTTCCATAAGTTATCACAGACTGGAGATGTATTGCAAAAGACCATTTTTAGCCCAGGCAGATGAATGGAAGAAGTCAACAAAAAACTTACTCTGCAAATACATGTGCTTGCAAAATATTTTTACTTTGAAATGTATTAATTTCACTAAATCACTTTATTCTAATTCCTTTCCATTTTTATCATTTTAAGGCACTGGATTTGAATAGTCATCCTAAAATGGTAGGATTACTTGTTCTCACTATATTTAATTATATGTAAAACCTTTCTTAAATTATATTTTAAGCATTAGCAGTGTTCATGTACCAAGGATACACAATTTTGAAGCAACATGCCTGCTTTTGTTGGTGATAATTATTCTCAGTCTCCCTTCAATGAAACAAATTCATTTGCCTCTCTTTCTTGATTATAAATTACACTTAAGTAAATCTTTTTAAGTTCCCTCTTTAACAGTTCTGCTCTTAACCCTACAGTCTTTTGACCAGTTAAAGTATTTATAACTAAGTTTCTTTTGAAATTTTACAAGCCTGAACAAAGAATGGATGACATGAAATTCAGGAAGATTTTAAAAGATGGGAAAGTAAAAATTGTCCTTATTTTCCAAAGTATCAGTTTAAAAAATAGTATTTTTCCTCCTATGCTATGTTTTCATTTGAATTCCTTTACTTAAAGAACCCTGCAATAAGAACTGACTAAATATATATAGGGTCATTCATGAAAATCTCCCCAAATTGCATACCTCAAGTTAACAGCATTTAAGATTAATGGTGGCTTAAAAATCCTGATTTTAATATCAAAATCCTATACATTTCTTAAAGTTAATTATTCTGCTAAATTGATTGGGTACTAACTGATGGTTCAAGTATTGCAAATAAAATGTGTAATTTGATTACTGTTTTAGGCTAAAACTATTAAAATTACCAAAACTATTAGAATAATTTATTTAAAAATGTCAACATTTAATGAGTGTATTAGGGCTTAAAGCTGCCACAATTATGTATTAGTAAATAACTGCTAAACTGAACTTACTAAATAATAAGGTATTAGTTCCTCTGGATTTCCAATAAAAGTGTAAGACTTCATCAGTGAACAGTCACCATCTCCCGTATCAGTTTGTATTAATAATAGCATGGTAGCATGCCTGTTGGGCTTGTGACAGTAGTAAATTTTATTCTAAATTATGTCACTGTTACACCAGGATCTTTACAAAATATACATATCAAACTATAAATGTGTCATTATGCCACATGCTTTGCAAGGAGACTACCAAATTTCTAACTTGTGTGTCATTTTTTCATAATATTACTGATGAATCCTCTGCTATAATAATTATTGGGATACCTCCTCCATTTTAAAGTCATATATTACCCCAATCCCTTTCAAACAGGACAGACCTATACTTTTATTTATTTGATAATGGTATTTTAACAGATCTTTCACAGCCATCTTTCAGTAATATGTAGGACTACAAAGGCAAGGTTTAAGAAATCCATCTTGTTAGTTGAGAGTAGCCATTTAACTAGCATGCCTTTTGGAGAGTGATGAAGTCTGAGTACCAACATCAGGAGACGGTTAAACCCCCACATAGT
This sequence comes from Protopterus annectens, assembly GCF_019279795.1. Taxonomy (NCBI): domain Eukaryota; kingdom Metazoa; phylum Chordata; order Ceratodontiformes; family Protopteridae; genus Protopterus; species Protopterus annectens. The sequence continues at coordinate 22,625,792 of NC_056728.1, read as the reverse complement.
AAATTGAGACTTGGACTGACCACTGGACCCTAAAGATGTAAGGCAGAAACTTTAACCACTAAGTCACTATGCTGCCTCTCTGTCAAATCTTACTAAAATTAATTAGGTTTTCACCACTTATATCTTTCTTAATTAACTTTGAAGGATACCATTTCTGTCTCATCTTGTATAATTTTTTTCATGTAATATTGAGAATGTGTCTTCTGCTTCTCTGCTTGAACCCACCTGGATCTTTATGTTTCGTACTGAGCTTTTAGCTTCCAGCACTGCCTTGGTTGTTCTGTTTTAGCTTCACTTTGTCTTCTTTATTTCTTCTACATTTTAATACAAAAGCACCTGTACATCAAGTTGTATTCTGGCATCATTTAGTCCGACTTCCTTTGCAATTTATTTATGTGGACTCCTGTTCTGAGGCAGTTAAGGACTGTAAGTTGAAATATGTATAGCAAAAATACCCAAGGGGGCTTCAAAAGAACCACTTTCACCTTACGTACTTCGCATAGCAGAAACATTTCATGAATGCTGAGATATCTGTTTATTTTATTTTGAGCAGGTAGGTAAAAGTATATTACTGTAAATATTTCTGCTTTAGCTTTGGTTATAAAAGTTTATTAGTAAAAAAATATATATTGTGCTGTCTATATTACTTATTCTTTTCCATAATGAGCTTATATTTTCCTTTTTGCAGAATTACTCTTTACCAAAGTTCTTGAAGAGTACCCAGAAACAGATGTCAAATCCAAATCACAGTCATGACTACATCTTTTGCAGTTCCTTGCTGTACTTTTATCATATTTATCCAAATGCTTATATTGTATTATGACGGATAAATATTTGTACAGAAGTTGTATTTTTCTGTGTTGTATATATGTCTTTTGAATACATTTATTTTTGAATAGATTTTTAGATTTTGATAAAACAATGTTTAGTGCCATAGATCTGTATTCTTTCCCTTAACAAATCAAATGTTTTGTCATGTGTATGACCTGTTGCCTTAATTTATAAATTAATTTTAAAACATTGTTTTATAAGCAGAATGTGGTCTAAGATGAAGAGATCCACCATTATTAATTGTCAGGATTAAGGAGGCAGGACTCAAACAGCTCAGCACTATAACTCATGCTACTGCCCCCTCCCTTTTACCCACAATACCATGCTCAACTACTTCCTACCGAGACCGGTTGTACAGCAGTAGTGCTTACATCAGAGAGAGAGAGAGAGAAACCCAGGATACTTCAGTCAGTATTTTGTCTTTTGGGAGTTGGGTAGGGAGAAGGATATAGCTGTTTATCTACATTCATGTCTCAGTTGTTAATCTACCATTCCACCAAAGCTGAGGTCAGTGTGTTCCATTTTTCCTACTTTCCCTTCAATTATCTGTTTACTTACTACCATCCTTGACAGATGTTTGCATACCAAATTAATTTAGGATTTCTCTTTCTGCAATTTTTCAGTCACTATTCACTATCATTAATCTACTTTTTTTCATGCTGTGGACAAAATTGTTGCGTAAGCCATGTCTTTTTTTTGTCTTTCCTAGTAACTTTTGGAATTCTAGGTATGTATATACATTTTGTGGTGCCTCAGTTTGTTCCTGGGTTGCACTGATGGCTCCACCAACAACCAATAGTGTATGGAGTAATCCAGACAACAAGAGATTCCAGTACTCAGCAGTACATTAAACACTTTATTGCTGCTTCACAAAGGGCCATGAAATGACCACATTGGATTTTTTTACCTGAATTTTTTAAACAAGAAACATCTCTATAAAATTGTCATGTATGACATAGGCAATCTTACATTTATATACATGAAAATAAACCATACCAACACAATCTCAGTTGCAAGCTTTATACAATAGGAAACTGGATAATCAAAAAAACAAACCAAAACTAGAATAGGAAGCCAGCCTCGATGAATACACCAAATAAATGCTCCAAATCCGGACACAGTGGTACTAGTAAGCTGATGAAAAGCTTACTTTTGTTGTTGAGCTTAAAATAAATTTTATTCTGTCAGCTTACTAGTACCACTGTGTCCGGATTTGGAGCATTTATTTGGTGTATTCATCGAGGTTGACTGTCTGGCTGGCTTCCTATTCTAGTTAAGCTTTATACAATACAAATCATGCCAATGCAACTGTAGCTGCAAACATTATCCATCAGTTATAATATATCCAGTCAACCATTACATAGCTCATTCAATTCATGTCTTCTTTTAAACCTCATTCCTCCTTTGTGTGTATTGATCCCACCCTTCCCATTTTTCCTATGTAATTTGCTCCTACCCTTTTCTAAAGATCCCAATTCCAATTGTTTTATCTCTGTTACTATCTTCACTACTTCTAGCAAAGTTGGTTTAGGTGTTAACAAAATAAATACATTTTCTAGTAATTATTTTTTTGCAGCTATCATAATTAGACTCAGCAATTCCTTACTATGTCTATGCAATTCTGATTCTGTATCATAGCTCAAAAAATAATTTCCTTAGTTACCCCAATTTGCTCACCCAGCATCTTCAACAGAATAGTCGTTAGTCTGCCAACTCATTGCACTCCCAGAAAATATATTCCCAGTTACCTCTTTCTTCCCCATCACACCTCCAACATTTGCTGTCTACCTGAGGAAAAACTCTTTAAAGCCTGTTTGGGGAATAAACATACCTATGTAAACACCTCCAAGCAAAGATCCTAAATCTTATAGACTTTGTTGCATACATACCCTCCATTGTTTCTTTGTGAATTGCTTATTTAATCTCTCTTCCCAAGCCTTTCTAACTTCACTGATTGATTCTTATAGTTATCATGCAATATTTTATATATGCTACTAATTACTCCTTTCTTAACAGCAACCTCTGTTCTAGATTCCACTAAAAACTCTACCACTGTTGATATTTCATTTAGGACCCCCCATTTCATTTTCTATGCCTATACTCTGATATCCGTCCTGGATAGGGAAAGCAATCTCTAACCTGCAGTATAAATGTTTTTGGTGTCTTACATTCTATTACCTTTCCCTGTCCGGTTGTTTGCTCCCAGTACCTTGGTTCCTTTGCTAGTTTTCTCCAGTAAATTCTAGCCCCCTCTTTCCTATTGTCTGTATCCTTAATCACAGTCATCCCTATCAGCAGAATCTCCTTTCTCCATTCCTGTGTTGACTTATTTCTTATTATACTTTCTGGTACTTTATGAATGCAATATTCTGTATGATTACTGATATTCTCCTTAAAGGTCTGCATCCAAAATGCCAGTCCCTCTTTGTTTCCTGAGCTTCACCCCATTTCATCATCATCTCTTCTCACTTTGAATTATAATTTTCTGCTTGTGCTATGTGTAGCAGATTTAACTGTGTTGGCTTTGAAATACCCTTTCAAATCAGGTAATCCCAGTCACCTGTTCTATTCGAACAATAAGCTTATCCCACTTGATTCTTGCCATCTTCTACTCCAAAATAAAATTGTTCAGCTCTTTATTAATTGCTATCCACAACTTTTCCTCTGGTTGATAAAAATATGCCTCACCTGTGTTTAAGATTAAAGGAACTAAAAACATTTTAATTGCTTGTACCTTACTATCAATATCCATATAATAGAGCTTCCATTTTCTCATTGTTTATATTATCTTTTATTTAGTCTATTCCCACATATTGGAATAATTTTTAATCCATACTCCTAAATACTTCATTTTATCATGTCCCCATAAGTATGGATATTGCTGAACCAATTCGTATGTGGGTGCATAGTTTATTGCTATTGCTTTTGTTTTAGCAGTATTAATTTTTTATCCCAAAAAGATTTGAAACTGTCTCAATATTTTCCACAACACTGTAATGTCCCTTTCTGGTTTTGTCAGGTATAAAATAATGTCATCTGCAAATAGACATTGACTACCATATCAATGATATACTTGAGTTTCTGAGTTCCTTATTTTCCTTGCCAGTGGCTCTAAATATAATGTAAATAAAAAGGGGAGAGAGGACACCCCTGTCTGGTTCCACTGCTCAAGCAGATATTATCAGAGAGGACTCCACCCACTTTAATTTTCGCCTGCAATCCCTCATATATCCTCCTAATCAACCTCATAATTTTATTTGTGAATGTAAATGCTTCCATTGCTTTGCTCATAAAGTCTCAACTTACTCTATTGGATGCTTTCTCTGCATCAGTACCCACCAATAACAGTGGTATTTTCTGACTTTATGCTTCCCTTTGGATCATCAGTGTTCTGTTAATGTTGCCCAATGTTTGCCTCCCCATCACAAAACCAAATTGATCCATATCTATCAATTTAGGTATGACCTTTGCAATTATTTTAGCCATTATGGACAAAACACTTTAAAACCATGGTTTAGTATTGAAATTGGCCTGTATGAAGTTGGATCTGATGGATCTGTAACTTCTTTAGGTATTATAGCCACCACCGCTTTCTTCCAGGATGTTTGTATTTCTTCTACACAAATACTGTTAAAACCTTCCAGATCTTTGTCAGTTTTTCCCTTCTAGCTTCCAAACTTCCACAGGAATACCGTCTATTCCTGGGAACATTCCTGTAGATTGGTTATACATCACCATTTTTATCTCATCTCCCCCTATCCTAACTGTTAGTAAATGAGCCTCCTCTACCTCTAATCTTGGCATATATTATTCTTCTATAAACATTTCCATTTGTACATTTTCTTGCTTTCCATATATCTCTGCTTTATACAAACTTTCAATGAAGCTGTGAAATATTTCTAATACTTCTACAGGATCCCTTGTTATCTTCCTTGTTATAGGCTTCCTAAGCTTGGTGTCAGCCCTTTTTCTGTTGGTTTAGTCATTTTGCTAAAAATGTTTGTGCACAAGTTATTATCAAAATAAATTTGCTTAACAGAAATCTTTCTAAAGTCATGCATATTATCGAGGTTATCCCTTATTTTCTGTTTAGCATTCTGCAGTTGCCCCTCTTCTTGTGTTGTGAGATTCCCTTATTTTACAATACTTTAACATTTATCAGTCCTTCTAAATAATTCTTGTTGCTTCTTAACCATATTTCCCTTTCTTTTATTTGCACCTTATTTTTAAACTCCACTTTAATTTTATCCCACTCCCTAGTTATATTTTCAGAAAAAAAAATAAGCCCTGAATAATTTCCACTACCCATTCCTTAAATTTCTCTCTTTTCAACAGATAGGTGGGAAAGCACCAGTGTCTCATTTTTATTTCATTACCCTGTGTTCTTAATTTAGTTATTATTGATGCACGACCTGAAATAGTTATTGGGTGCTTATCAAGACCTTCAATTAAATGCACATGTTCCTGAGAAATGTATATTCTGTCTAGCCTAGCCCAGTTTTTGTGTACTGGAGAATACTATGTAAATTCACTCCAGACATCTAGTTTTGAATTCACATCTTCCATGACAAATGTTTTCATAAATTTCTTTAAAAATCTACCATCCTTTGTTAGAGTTTCCCTTCTGGGCCGCCCAGACACATCTTCACTATTGAAAATCAAATTCCATTCCCCACATATAAGAATTATTCCTTGTTAAAAGCTGATTATTTCTTCCAGAATTTTCTTAAGCTCCATTATAGCAGTTTTCTGTGGAATATAAATACATGTCATTGCAATCCTCCTCCCTTGCCAGTAGCCCCTTAGTACAACAAATCTGCCATTATTGTCCTTTTTATCCTCTTCTGTTACTATTGGAGTTTCTCTTGCAATTAATATAAGTACTTCTGTCTCCTTTGCCCCAGGTATTCTGCTAAATAACCATCCTGAAAACCTTTCTTTATCAAATTCACATGTTCAATTCTTTCCAAGTGTGTCTCCTTGAGCATAATAATTTCCACTCTACATTTTTAATGTAGTTCACTACTCTTTTTTATATGCATCTATGAGACCATTAATGTTTAAAGATATTATATAAAGCATCATATTCTTGAGAGATTATTATTCCCACCTTCTATGTATAACAGCTTTTTTGTTAAATGTCTAGTTCCACCTTTTGTGTTACATGCATACACTGTTTGGCAGGTTGATCTTTGAGGAAACATGTTCGAAATTCTTGGCTAGGCTTATAAGGGCCACCGGGCCATTAGTCTAGTATTATCATATGAACCTAAACCGTTCTTTTTTGTCATATCCATTTGAGCTTGTGTCACATCTTACAAAACTTTTTGTTTTATTGAAAACCCTCAAACAAATATACACACACATATATGCCCACACACACAGTACCCCCCAAAACCTATTTACTTAATTATTACACACAAAACTATGTACATCTTCAAATATTAAAAGTTTACCTTCCTAATAAGAACAACTGTTCCAAACTGACAACCACACACACACACACACAGACTCAAGCTAGCCTAAAAGAAAGATTATCTATGCTAAGATGCATGGTATAGCCTGTGGATGTTCTTCGTGTTTCACTGTTACAGTCATCACATCTGGATTATCTGCTTGTAGTAGCCCTCAGTCGGCCTGGTTAACAAAGTCTTGGGTCCTGCGTCAGTTGCTGTCTCATCTTCCATGACGTCAGGTAGTCAAGGGTATAAAGCATGTAGCCAATGCCATTACATTAGTCTTTCTTGCCGTGTGTTGCCTGAAGCAGAAGCAGTTCGCAAGTGCCGGATGCCCGAATCCTGAAATTTTCATTTTCATGTTTCAGAACCGAAGTCTTCAACTAAAGCTAAGTACCCCATTGGGGAATCTTTTTCTTGCTCTAAACTGATGTCAGTAAAAGTAAGTAATTGTATTTCTTGTGGAAAGCAAGTACCTCATAAAGATTTCCATTCGTACTGTATTCCTTGCCCTGACCACAATGTACCTTGCTGTTGGTTTTGTGCCTTATTTAAACAACGAACTATTCGTAGTCGGTATATTTACACTTCTAAATATTTTGGTACTCAGTTCAATTATCCAGCTATGTCTTCAGTAAGCCATCCGACTACCGCCAGGCTGCCTCGGTCCAAATCTGCCGACGATGCTTCTCCTAAGCCAGTCGCTAGTTTGCCGGTACTCAGTGAGGCGCTTTTGCAGCCCCTGATACCCACTACTTCAGATTCGCAGGCCTCTACTGAGACCCATTTGGAATCCAGTATGCCGCAAGATGCTTCAACTGTGGAACCTGCAAATGTCTCTACCTTGGATGGGTTCAGAGCCGCTGTGCAGACACCAGCTTCTGAGGGTGTATTCAGGCCTAATGACTTGCATATTAAACCGCCATCTTCTTCTTCAAGGCCTAAAACTCGAACCATGCCTAGAAAACTGATGCCCAGACCACATGATCAGGCCTCTATGCTTAAAAAACAAATGATAAGAATGCCTGAAGACCTTATTACTTTAATCAGGGGAAGCCAACCTTCCTCCTCTAAGAGACCTAGGACAGAGTTTGCTTATGATACTTCTGACCAGGATTCTGAAATTTCTGTTTCCTCTGATGACCAGGATTCTGTAATTTCTGTTTCCTCTGATGACCAGGATTTGCCCTTATCTACCTATGAGGATTCTGATGCTGAGGACTCTATTCCCTCTGCTCCCCCCCCCAGAGAATTTCTCTTTTGGTGAAACCTTGCATACTCTTAGGGAGTATTTTCATTGGGAAAGCCAGGATTACTCTGATTCTAAAAAGAGGCTTAGGGATTTCTTACTCCTGCCCCAGCACAAGCCTTTAGCTATCCCTCCTGTACTAGACATTGTTGATGATGCCTTTTCAGAATCTAGCTTGGCCCCTGACTCTTTACTTCCTGCTCCCAGAAAACTTGATAGATATTACAGGGTTCCTGATGCTCACAAGTTCATTTTTAAAAACCCTATTGCAGATCCTGAGACCATTTCACATGGACCCAAAGTCATTAAGGCTACTACTGCCAAAAATCCTACCCCCTCTGATAGAGACCAAGGCGCTGGATAGATGGGGTAAGAAGGTATACACTTCTGCAACCTTGACCATTAGGGCCCTAAACTGCCAGTTTCATATGTTAAAGTATCAGCAGCATATTATTGGATTGCTTAAACAGAAAATTATGTTGATTCCTGATTATGCTGAAAATAAGGATTTACAGGATTTAATGCATTCTGCTGAACAGGTTGGAAAACATACTTTGCAGTGTGGTTTTGATTCACTAGAGGAATCTTGCAGGGCTGCTGTCACTGGGTCTGTACTTAGAAGGCATGCTTGGCTTAAGGAGCAATCCTTGCCTGATCATGTTAAAGCTAAATTACTGGATGCTCCCTTAAATCAGGACCACCTGTTTGGCAACAAAGTAGAATAAGTTCTTAAAAAGATGGATGAAAAAGCTAAATCTGTGCAGACTGTTAAAGATTTCCTACAAGTACAACCTCCAAGATTTAGTAGGCATTGGCCCTCTAAGAATTGGTCCTTTCCTGCCTCTTCCAAGCCTTCTCAGTCCAAACCCAGATGCAGCAGAACAGCCAGGCTTCAGTCCCAGGGTACGCACAGGACTAAGCAGTGGGGTGCTCCCACTTCCAAATCAGGGAGTAGTAAGACTCCCCCCTATGGTAAACTGTGTCAATGACTTAACTTTAAAACTTCCAAGCACTTCTCAACTGACTGCTCCTTTAGGGGGAAAGATTGCTCTGCAGGCAAAAAACTGGGAACTCATTACCCAGGACAAATGGGTTTTAAATATAGTGCCCCAGGGATACAGATTTCATTTCCACACGTTACCAACCCCAAACGGTTGGCCAGATCTACCCCCAAATCAGTGGGCAGAGGCTCAAAAGCAAGTACTCTCTCTTAAGCATACAGGCTATTCAGACTATACCAGAAGAGGAAAAGGGACAGGGTTTCTACTCAAGACTTTTCCTGGTACCCAGAAAAGACAACTCATTGTGTCCTATCCTGGACATATCTACCTTAAACACCTTTTTGGTGATTCCAAAATTCAAGATGCTAACTCTTTATCAGTTGTTTCCTATGGTAAGGAAAGATGCCTTGTTGGCAAGACTCTGTTTAAAGGAAGGCTACCTGCACATCCCAATCAGGGAATCTTGCAGAAGATACCTATGCTTCAAAGCTAAATGCAATATCAGTTCTCTGCACTGCCCTGTGGCTTATCTACTGCACCCAGGGTATTCACAGAGTGCCTGGCTCCAGTCATTGCATTTTGCAGGCAAAGAAATATTCAAATATACCCATACCTGGACGATTGTCTAATTCAGGCAGAAATCCAGGACATACTTTTGAATCATCTGGCATTTGTACAAAAGGTGCTAACTTGTCTGGGGTACACCATAAACGAAAATAAATCACACCTGGTACCCTGTCAACAAATTATATTCCTGGGAGCAAGCTTGAATACAACTTCCCAGATGGCTTTCCTCACGCCAGAGAAACAAATTCATTTGACAACCTACTTCAAACTAATGGCCACAAAAACCCTGCTATCTGCAAGGCAAATACTGCAAGCCTTGGGGTTCATGGCCTCCTGTATTCTACTAATTCCATATGCAAGACTGCATATGAGGAAACTACAATGGTATCTAAAAAGCCTATGGTGTCAACATTCTCAAGATCTAGAAGCAATGATTCCTATCATACCTTGCCTACGGTTAGAGTTCCTTTGGTGGGCAGAGGCCTGCCACCAAAAGAAGGGACTACCATTTACTCTACCCCCTGCCGCCCAAACCCTAACAGCAGATACATCAGACTATGCATGGGGGGGCTCACCTGGCAGGGAAGTGCATTCACGGCAAATGAAACCCAAGTCAAATGCACCTGCATATCAATCAGAAAGTAATGTTAGCTGTACAGAATGCTCTGACAGCCTTCAAGGTCCACATTCTTCAAGGACAATTAATGTTAAAGATGGACAACACCACTGTTATGTGGTACATAAACAAGCAGGGGAGGTACCCATTCTTACCCTCTCTGCAGACTACCCATGGCTCTGTGGAACACAGCCTTGAGCTACCAAGTGCATCTACAGGCTCAATTCCTGCCAGGAAATCTAAATACACTGGCAGATGAACTAAGCAGAAATCTCATGGACCCACACAAGTGGAAACTGGAACCAAAGACTTTCAACATGTTGACAAACAAATGGGTGAGCCCAGATATAGACCTGTTTGCCTCCCCTCAGAACTACCAATTGGACAAATTTTGCACAAGGACACAAACAAGCTTGGAAAGTGGATGCTCTGTCCTTCAGCTGGAAAAATCTATCAGTTTATGCCTTTCCTCCTCTGCCTGTCTTCTCCAAAGTACTACTAAAGATCAAACAGGACAAACCAAGGACGATATTGCACCAGACTGGCCATGCCAATACTGGTACCCCTTCTTGCATAGTGTGTCACTGCGGACTCCATGGCATCTGCCTCAGACCCCTACCCTGTTGTCACAGCAGAAGAACCAGATTCTGCACTCTCAGCTTCAAACCCTGGACCTGGCAGCCTGGCTAATTACCTAATCTCTTCGTTACCATCCCTCAGTAAACAAGTGTTGGATATCATTTTGGAGGCAAGGAGGCCTAGTACTAGAAAATCTTATGCTGAAGAATGGAAAAGATTCTGTGCCTGGAACCAGTCTCAAGGGATGGGCACAGCAGCGCCCAACTTACCTCAGATTCTTCAATACTTAACCAAGATGCTTCACAAGGGCTTTTCTTTTTCCTCTATCAAAATTCATGCCTCAGCCATTTCAGCTCGTTATAACACAGAACCACCCCTCTTCTCTCATCCACTGCTCAAGCAGTTCCCCAGAGGGGCCAGAAACTTAAGACCACTCAGGAGAGCCCCAACTCCAGCCTGGAACCTTAACTTTGTATTGGAGAAACTCACTCTTCCTCCTTTTGAGCCAGCTGCAAGTGCAGATTTAAAATTCCTTTCTTGGAAAACAGCCTTCCTTTTCGAAATCACTTCAGCAAGACAGGTATCTGAATTACAGGCCCTTATGGCAGTGGAGCCTTTCATCATCTTTCATGCGGACAGGGTGTCCCTCAGAACCAATCCCGCCTTCATGCCCAAGGTGGTATCCAGTGTGGCTCTTAATCAGTCCATTCATTTGCCAACCTTCTTTCCTAATCCACAGAAAAAAAGGGGAACTGATACTACACTCCTTAGATGTGCACAGACAACTCAGATTTTTCTTGGACAGGACTAAAACTCAAAGGAAACCTGAACAACTGCTGGTGGCATTTGCTGCAGGGATAGAGGGGAAGGCTATTTCAAAGCAAACCATTTCTAAATGGATAGGCCATTGCATTTATTTTGGCTATAAGCACCATGGAAAACCTATCCCAGAGGGGATTAGATCCCATTCAACCAGGGCTGCATCTACCTCTACAGCCTCTCTCAGAGGTGTCCCTACCAGGGACATCCTAGAAGCTACTACCTGGAGTACCGTACATACTTTCACCAAGCATTACTATTTGCCAATTTTCTCTAAATCCAGAGCTGGCTTTGCCACTGCAGTCTTGCAGGGCCTTATAGCTGGTCCTAATGCTATCTAAATTCCTCCTCCTATCCGTAGCTTTGGGAATCAACCCAAATGTGATGACTGCAACAGTGAAACACGAAGAACATAGTACAGTTGTGTACACTTAACATAAATGTAGATGTTCAAGTGTATTCACTGTTGCAGTCCTGATTACCATCCCTCCAGCCCCCTAACTTCTTTTGGCTATACGTCTACTCTCCTTTACTATGCTTAAAACTTTTTGGTGTATTTGCTTTTTTGTTGGAGGTATAATCTTGTATGTATATATATATATATATATATATATATATATATATATATTTTTTTTTTTTTTTTTTTTTTTTGCTACTCATTAGGGGGCACCTGACATCTGGGGCAAGAAAAACTGATGCAATGGCATGCTTTATACCTCTGACTACCTGACGTCACAGAAGATGAGACAGCAACCGAGCAGGACCCAAGACTTTGTTAATCAGGCTAACTGAGGGCTACTGCATGCAGATAATCCAAATGTAATGATTACAACAGTGAATACACTTGAAAAATCTACATTTATGGTAAATGTACGCAACTGTACATTCTGTTAAATGTATTATGTGCTGCTGATTTTTTTTCTTTTTTCTTATCTTTGTAGTTCTCTCAGCTGGGAAAACACTTGAATGCTTTCAGAAAACATTTCCCTCAAACCATTTCTCTTTATCAGGAAGTCTGCTTGAGACATGAGGACCAGACACAAAAGTGTTTACCAGAAAAAAAGCCTTATAATATTCAATATTCTTTTTCATTTACTTGTTTTCTCATAAAACCTACTAGATTAAGCTAATGGCCTTAACCCATTCATTCCTCTATGCAAGAATGAGAAACAGTGCACTAATATTTCTTTTGTTGTGCTCTTTCAACCAGATCTTTTTTTTTTTTTTTTTTGTACATTGCACTGCTTAAATTTCTTAAAACTGAACAAGGAGAAAGAAACAAAAAGAAAGAAACAGGAGCGCCTATTTACATTAGAAGTGGTGGTGAGCATAAACTTAAACCAGGCACAGTGAACATTAGCCTGCTGTTTGTGAAAGTGGGTGTTAAGATCTTATTGGCCAAGTGGAGAACAAAGAGGAATAGGTCTTCTAGATGAGTCACTTCAGATGTACATGTGCAACATCCATAGTTCTGCAGGTCAGTATCTCCCAATGTACCCAGTATTGAATCTTGTGGGGGCCTGCAAATCACAGTCCTGATAAGTGCCATACTCTTACACTTAACTGTATCCCTTCAGTAAATTAACTTCACATACATGAATATGTCCACTGCTATTCTGAAGTCATAGCTATCTTGTTCAACACTCTTGTCACCAAGTCAAAGAACTGTATAAAGTTTTACAGATGTGACTAGTGTTGAAATTCTCTTCTAAACTCAGAATTTAATTTTAAAACATTCAGAACTGTTCTTATCATATTAATAATGAGAGCAATATATATTAAATGTGTTTATATGCAGAAGTGACAGAGTATTCAAGTAAAACAAAGTATCGTTTATAAATCGTATATTTCTTGCAATATTTGAAAGTAAAAAATTCCCAACAGTACTTGAGACCAGTGAAGATTCTGATTAGTAAACAAGATACTTCTATCTTTTCTTTTAAATAATTTCAGGTTGATATGCCTGATTTATAAAACCAGCAAATGTGTAAGATGTCATCAGCTGGATGTTGCACTGACCCAATGGAGGGATAATAAGTTACTAATTTAGTAGGAAGTAGCACATACATTTTAAAATACTGTAACTCATAAGTTGTGTAAAATAGAACTTAGAAAGATTCCAGACAAGATTTGTTTCCATAATTCATCACAGACTGGAGATATATTGCAAAAGATAAATGGAATAAATCAACAGAAAACTTACTCTGCAAATACAAGTACTTGAAAAAATATTTTTACTCTGAAAATGTATTAATTTCACTACATCACTTTATTCTAATTCCTTTACATGTTTACCATTTTAATGTGCTGGATATGAATAGATAAGAATACTTGTTCTCACTGTATTTAATTATATATAAAATCTTTCTTAAATTATATTTTAACCTTTAACAGTGTTCATTTACCAAGAATACATCATTTTGAAGTAACATGCCTGCTTTTGTTGGTGGTGATAATTATTTTCAGTCTCCCTACAATGAAACAAGTTCATTAACTCTTCTTTCTGATTATAAATTACACTTAAGTAAATCTTTTGAAGTCCTCTCTTTAACAGTTATTCTGCTCTTAACCCTACAGTCTTTTGACCAGTTAAAGTATTTAAAAGTATCTTTTGAAATTTTACAAGCCTGAACAAAGCAAGTATGACTAGAAATTCAGGAAGATTTCAAAAGATGGTCAAAGTAAAAATTGTCCTTATTTTCTACGGTTGTTGTTGTTTGTCTTTCGGCTTTTCCCGGTAAGGGGTCGCCACAGCGGAACTCCAGTCCGCTAATGATTGGCAGTAGATTTTTACAAAACGCCGAGGTGCCAGTTTGACGCTCAACCTTCAACGAAGGCACGCCCATTTATGTACGCATGTCTTTCGAACGCTACCCAACTGCGGGGAGGACATGCAGACTCCACACAGAAGGCACTCCCAAGCCCAGCCGAGAATCTAACGGGAGAACCTCTTGCTGAGAGGTAACAACACTACCACCGTACCACCGTGGCATCCTTATTTTCTATGGTATTGATTTAAAAAATAGTATTTTTCCTCCTATGTTATGTTTTCATTTGAACTAATGTGCGCAACCTTTACTTAAATAACCTGCAACAAGAACTGACTAAATATATAGATGGTCATTCATCTAAATCTCCCCAAATTGCATTTAACAGCATTTAAGATTAATGGTGGCTTAAAAATCTTGATTTTAATTGCAAAATCCTGTATGTTTTTTGGGCTCTCATTTGTATTAACCTATGGTGCAAATATTACAAGTAAAATATGTAATGTGATTACCATTTTAGGCTAAAGCTATTAAAATTACAAAAACTGTTAGAATGATTTATTTACTAATTTCAACAATTAATGAGTATATTGGAGCTTAAAGATACCCCAATTATGTATTGGCAAATAAGTGCTAAACAGAATATTATAAATAATAAGGTTATTAGTTCCTCTGGATATTCAGTACTGCAAAACTTAAAAGTGTAAGACTTTATCAGTGAACAGTCACCATCTCCCATATCAGTTTGCATTAATAATAGCATATCAAACTATAAAATGTAGCATTTTGCCACTTTATGCTGCAAAAAACAGGAGCACGTGTTTACATTAGTATCCCCATTACCCTTAAAAATAACTGAAAACACTTTATAACATGAAAAGAAGATCATGCATCATTTAAATAGAACTATTAAGAAAAATTGTTTTACTTAGCTAACTTTCTTCCTCCTCTCCTGACTATTTTTCTGAACATTAATGACATGAAGTAGGGCATATGCTTTAGAGTCCCCTACAAGTTTAACAAAGTCCAATATTTCCAGATTGTTTTGTTCTGTCATGTTTCACAAATATCATTTTTGCTTTGTAATCCCACAGTTGTCAGTTTCCAGGTTACTGATTTTATTCTCCAAAGGTTAATGACATGAAGTAGGGCATATGCTTTAGAGTCCTGTACACGTTTAACGAAATCCAAGAAAGTCCAATATTTCCAGATTCTGTTGTATTCTTGTTCATCTCCTTCTCCCAAACCTTGTTGCTTAATTTTCAAAGTACTCTTGATTACTCTAGTTAACTTTTGTGCTTTTCCCCAGTCTCTCAAGCATTTTCAATTGAAATACTGGGAAAAGGTTTCACTAGCACAGTCTCTCTGTGGTCTTTATTACCAGAAGAACAAGAAGCAGAATTTCAGTCTGTTTCATAGCTTACTTTGTGGTTGACAAACGTTTGTATTTCTTTTTTAACATGTATTTCATCAAAAATTTTGTTCCTTGGAAAAATATTTTGAGGATAGCTGGATACAGCAGTTTGAATGTCACACCTGCTTCTTGACATTCCCTGAATAATGATATAAGTATACTCCTCTTCTGCATGATGTACAAATGAGCAGTCATTATCCACAAATACTCTGCTTTCTCCAACTTTTAGTATTTTGTCATTCTGCCACAGTTTTGTCCGAATCATCTCCTTCTGCTTGTATAATTGCATCATCATTATTATTAAAGGTCTTGGTTGTTTTCTCATAGCCACGTTTGGAGCATACATAAAATGTGCCCTTTCAAGTAACAATTCTGTTATGGAATACAGGTCCAGTTGCTTATTTGTGTTTTTATAAAATTAATACAGTCTGTTCCTTCAGGCTTTTTGAGTACAGCAGAAACTCTCAGGTTTTCCCTTCTTGCTCTGTCCTGTAATTCTATTATTTTTTTAAACATCTTTTCTTGGTCAAGCTCATATTCAGTCAGCCTTTTCTTCATTTTGACCTCTGAGTTTTGCAGTTTTATCACCTTATCTGAATATCTGTTTAAAGCATCTTAATTTTTTCCCACCTTTTATTGTTTGAGTTAATATACTCAATCAGTGCATCATTTATTTTAGTCAGGTCTGTGTGTGGTCTTATACTTTCCTTTAGGTTACTGGAAGTCATGTCTGGAGCTTCCACTGCTTTTTGCTGAACAGCTACAGTACTTTCCCAATTGGTGTTTTTCATCACCTTTTTTATCTGATTTTCCTTCACATCCAGGCAGTGCACTTACTAGCCAGTTACTGAAATTTACCCAGAAATTTAGGTTCACTGGCTTTCTCTACTAATTTTCTGTTTTCACTCTGGGAGAGCTAGAATTAAGCTGTGCACCCATCCTTGAAGTCTGAAATGACCAGATTGGATTTGTCTTAACGTCCTCCTTGCTCAGTTGAGCACCGTGGAAGCAATGTCAGGATTGGTCTTGTTTCATACCTGTATGTGACCCAGCAATTCAGTGTTTAATTAACATTCAAAAACACCAAAGACTTGGTCTAAACTGATCCATTCCAAAGGAATCTTTTTCATAGGGTTATGATAGGGTAAGTCCTTCCATGTGTGTCAGGAAGAGACTGGATCTGCTGTTTGAAACTCCAGAGGGCCTACTTTCACATAAAAATTACAAAGGAATCTAGTAGGCTTATGCACTACTGGATACTGTGTCAGTACTTATTTTAGATGCTTCCATTTGGTCTTAACCTGAGTCCACCAAAGTGTTCAGCAACTGTATGAAATGTATGTCTGTAGTTACAGTAAACAAGAGGCTGCAAGTAGTGAAATTTTGCTTATCTGAGCAACTAATTCCTAGCCAGCCCAAGAAGGAGCAAGTTAGTATCTTAAGGGAGTCTTTTCCTAGCCTTTTCCAAGCTTTGGGAATTATGGTGAACACTGCTGAATCCTATTTGTAGGCTATGCAAACTCTCATATTTATTGGATGTGTGCTAGACACTGCATCCTTCAGGGCATTTCTTCTAGCAGATCCATTCTTATTTCTTTCAAAAGCAGGACTTCTTATTTTTCATAGTTATTGAGCTCATTGTGTTTGGAATTTGGTGCCAGGAAAAAAACAAGACTTCCCATTATTCAGGTTTAATCAGTACTTGCCTCTTTATGTTTCAGGGTTTGGGGCTGTTGGCATCCATTTGCAGGATTTGAGATGTGCTCCACATGAAAGTGCTGCATTTGATCCTCAGGGTTCATTGGTGCCAGCTATGGGACTAAAATTTCCAAGGCATACTAGTGGTGCCTGTGTTGATGGTTACCACTATAAACCTCTTCCTGGGCAACCCCTTCCAAGTCCCCATCCTTGTTATGGCTGTCACCAAAGATACGTTTGCCTTAGGGTAGGTGATGGCATCGACAAGGAGCATAGACACAGTTACAGGCCAGCCTGTACAGCAACAACTTGGAAGTGACAGCAGCTTTTCTAACTATACAGGTCTTTTCAGGACTCTCATCCTCTCAAAGCAATTGCCATCCAAACCAACAACATGGCAGTGGTTTGTTATATAAACAATCCGGAGGTAGCTCACTCCTATCCCCTGTGTCAAGAGGTAGAAAATGGGTCATGTCTACAAACCAATTTCTCATAGCAAACCACATTCCAGGCTAAGAAAATTTCTCAGCAGTCAGGCCTAGTTGATGTGTGCCAGTGCTTCATGAGTAGTTCCATTGTCTGCCATTGTTGCAAAAACAATTTCCGATGCTACCAGAAGCCTGTCTGGCACCTTTTTGTATCCAAATCCAGTAAGTTCTTTTCCCTCATTCCATCTCATGGGAATGTCCCAGGGATGTATTGTGCAAAAATGGCCTCAGGGATGTCCTCATCCACTCTTTCCCCCCATTTCCCATTATTCCAAAATGTGTTCTGAAATCCCCATTTCCCATTATTCCAAAGTTCATTCTGAAATCCAAGGAGTACAAGGCCAGGGTCACTGTTAGATCCTTAGTAGCTTTAGCTGTTTTTATTTTCTGGCTTTGGCCTATTATTCTGGAAAAGCCCAAGACTGAAAACCTTCAAAATGCTGCTGATGCATCCATCAGGCATACTGCACGTGGGCCTTCACACCTTCCAATTAACAACATGGTTACCCCACTTCTGCTAAGGAGCAGGGGCTCTACATAACTAGATAGGGTAATCTCGCATTCTGACATCTGCCCAGCGTCCCATGACTCAAGAAAAAAAAAAAGAAACATGCAAGAGAACAAATGGACACATTAATGGATACAGACTACTGCTAAAATGTGAGACCTTTTACCTCACAGGTGCTTATCATTTTGGACTGCCCCTCTCAACTGTTTGATTTTGGTCTACCGTATTCTTCCATTAAAGTGTACTTGGCAACAGAAACTAATTTCCATCAACGTACAAAATTTTTCCCCTTGACCTGGGTTCCAGTATGGAAAACTTTACTTATAGGTATTTTTCTAGTGCATCTACCTGTAAAGGACCAAGTTTGTACTTGGGATATGTAATTTGTTTTAGAGAAGTTCATACTGATTCCCTTTGAGCCAGCAGCAAAGATAGGCCTAAAGAGTGTGTGTGTGTGTGTGTGTGTGTGTGTGTGTGTGTGTGTGTCTATATGAATATTTGGTTCTACCTGAGATAGTCGACACTCCAGAACACCGACAAGCGAATCGCGAGCGCCAGAAGATCGACAATGCAGAAGACCGACGCGACGGATGAAAACACCGACGCCGAGGATGCCGACATGGGAAAAGGCTGTGTAAGTATGCGGTAGTGACGGACGTTAGGGTGTGAGTAAGGTAAGTGTGGATATTGATGGTCTGTGGGGATAGGGGTGGGTTAAGTGAGTTAGGGTCAGTGCACGGGTTAGGTAAGTGTGTGGTAGTGATAGTCTTTGGGTTAGGGGCGGGTTAAGTGAGTTAGGGTTAGTGTGCGGTAGTGATAGTGTTTGGGTTAGGGGTGGGTTAAGTGAGTTAGGGTTAGGGAGTTGGTTAGGTAAGTGTGCGGTAGTGATAGTCTTTGGGTTAGGGGCAGGTTAAGTGAGTTAGGGTTTGGGCGCGGGTATCTGAGTATGCGATAGTGACGGACCTTAGGGTTAGGGTTTGGGTTAGGGTTGTAGATAGTTGTGTATGTGAGGTTTAGTGTGGGTTTGTAGGGATTTTGGTGTGCTTGTGTTGTGTGTGTGGTTTTTGGACAGGGGATGTGTTTTGTTTGTTGATTGTTGTTACTGTGGTGTGTGCAGTGTATGCGGTTTCGTGTTTGTGTACCGTCGGTTATTTCGTTGTCGGGCATGTGAGGTTTCGTGTTTGTGCACTGTCGATTATGTGGTGTCGGTGATTGCATTGTCGGTGTTCTGGGGTTTCAATTATGTCAGGTAGAACCGAATATTTATATCTATGTCTATATATATATATATATATATATATATATATATATATATATATATATATATATAGATGGCTAGATAGGTAGAGATATATATTTTTTAATTTTTAGTAGTGCTAAAGTATTTGTCCTGGAAGACCCTTTTTTCTGCTGGCTGTTTTCTCCAGCAAAAGTCTGCAAAATGCAAACCTTGTCCGTCCACAACTTTATGTAGTTTTCCATAAGGCTAGACTGCCCTTCTGTACCAACCCATCCACCATACCTAAGGTAGCTACTAAGTCCAACCTCATTCATTCTCTTCATTTGCCTGCTTTGTTTTCTGAATACTCTGAGAGGAATAGGATTTGATGCATTGTAGAGACCTAGACCGCTTTATGCTGGACTGGACTAAATCTGTCAAAAATTATTCTCAGATTTGTTTAATTCTCAAGCATGAAATTGTGAGTAAAATTCTCAAAAATCATCCTGTCCAAGTGGCCATCAAACTGCATTATTATGTTAAGTACAGTAAAGTTTTGCTTTCCAAATGCTGTTTTAGCTAGGGCAGTAGTCGTGATGGTTAACAAGGATGGACTTCTTCATCTCCGATACAAAAATTATGCACTTAACATAATGATGGATCTAAATGAACAGGTCCATTCTTATTAGCATACCCACCTTGTTTTCCCTGTGCCTCCCAGTGAATGATGCCTAGAATGAATCCTTATGAAGTTTTATGTACTATACTCTGCCTTAGCATAGTCTACCAGAGATCAGGAGGGAAACTTTATTAGCAAAGTGTTGTAGGTAAAGGGGATGCGAGAGACCATTAGCCTGGGAAAATTTCTGATGCCAAGTTGTCTAATGCCTATCATTATTAGTCTTGATGATTAACAAGGATGGATATGTTCAATCACAGCTGTCATTGTGGTACGTACATTACTTTCTTCATAGAATGTAATTTATTTACTTTTTATCAGCAGTGTGGCTCAGTTGTAAGTGATGATTTACATACCAGCAGAACAGTATTAAAGAGATCGTTGTCTGTAGTAGTCACCAAAAACTAGTTGCTAGGAAGCTAGAGTTTTGGGCAAAAAATGTCAAAATATAAGTTGTTAAATTAAAGATTTATTTTTATTTGTTGTGTGTTGTCTTTTGTAAATCATTGATTGTAAGCTAGTCTCATGCAACCTTTTAAACTGTTTTATTTCTAGCTTGCCATATTAATCTCATATAGAAATATGAAGGATAACCCCTGAATCTGATGTTGTTTTCATTTATTCCTCAACTAATGGATATCTGATCTAACTCTGTCACTTTTCTTCCAGACTCTTGGATCTGACTCTCGAGGTCCTCCTCTTACCTATAATGCCCCTTACTACTGTATTACTCCAGGTCTCATTTGCTGCTCTTAACTGTTTGGTTGTGGATCGTGTTCTCTTGAGCTGTGGGCTGTAGTATTTAATTTTTTTGAGTACAAAATAGACTTTGTATTTTCTTTCCAATCTAGTTTCTTTGTTTTCTATACTCCTTCCTCCCTTTACTCGTTTTTAACGTTTTCCACTCTTATTTCTTCCCATTTTGGGTATTTCTTTGTTACCATTGTTGATAACTTTTTCTCCGCTTTTGTAACTGCTTTCCAAGGGAAGTTTCTTAATCAAGTCCTCCCAGGAATCCACCTGGGTCCATGTCAGCAGAGGAACAGAAGTTTTTTTCCTCGCAACTGGCCACCTTTCAGTCTGTATGTAATGCATCCATGAGGTTAATCTCTCATACAGCTGAAGGTTCCTCACAGGCCACAGGTTCAGACATAGCCATCAGGAGACATGTTTTTTATGTGCTTGTGTGATTTGTGGAGTCCTTAAAGTCTACTCGAAAAAGCCAGGGATTACTTACTCTGTCTGTGTCAGTTCCTGGGGATTACAGTCAATCTCCCCAAGTCCCATCTTCAGCCATTTCAAGTCTTTGAGGTCATATGAGCTCATCTGAACACAGTCAGCTTCCCTTTCTACAACACAATAGATTTCATACCTTGAGACTGCATATCAGTCAGATCCAATTACATCCTACCCCTCCAGCAAAATTGGTACTTCAAATCTTAGGTTTTATGGCTGCAGCAATTACCTTGTTACCTGCTGCTCGCCTTCACAATTGAATTCTCCAGTGGACTATGGCAGTACAATGGTTGATTCTTTGATAACCTTTGAGTCATTGTATAAAACTTTCTCAGATTTTCGGGTCTCTTAAATTAGGTGAATCCAGTCCAACAACATTTGTCAAGGGTGTCCCTTTATCCTTACTCCCCCAAAGGCATGTTTACCATGGATTTCTCCCAGTTGGAGCATTTCCTGGGATGGACTGTTCAAGGCATGTGGTCCCCAGAAGATACCAGTTTGCATATAAATGTCTTAGAGGTGAGAGTTGTCCTTTTAGCATTGCAGGTCTTTCAGAACTCTCTTCCTGTAGGGACAGTTGCTATCCAGATGGTCAGTATGTCAGTATTATGGTACTTCAACAAACTAGGAGGAATCCATATCCTATCCCCTTTGCCGAGAAGCAGTCAGAGTCTGGCAGTGGTCGATCTCGTCCAACCGCTTTCTGGGAGCAATGCACATACTGAGAAAATCCAACTTTCTACCCAAGTTCAGCAGAACTATGTTGGTGCCTCATGAGTGGTGTCTCAACCATACAGTGACAGAAAAGATCTTTCACCAATGGGATCAGCCTTGCTGTGGTCTCTTCATCTTGTCACTCAGCAACAAGTGTATCAGGTTTGTCACCTTAATTCCCCCTTGGGGGAGGTTACAGAGTGATGCTGTAGCCCACGTTTGGCCCTCTGGTTTTCTGTATATCTACCCTCCCTTAATTCTAGTCCCCAAATTTCTTTAGAAATCACTTTGGTTGAAAATCAAAGTTATCCTCCTTGCCCCTTTTTGATCTCTGCAAGTTTGGTTTCCCTTTCTGTGGTCCCACCTTCTGTGTCCTCCTTGGACACTGGACCCCAGTCCAGATCTGGTATCTCATCCCTCAGGGATGGCTCACCTGGACATTCCAGGTCTCAAGTCAACCACATGATTTCTGCAATTTCAATGATGGCTAGACAGTCCAGGCTTTCTTCACCAGTTCACCAGATTTTAATATCCTGTGACAAACTTGCAACCAGGAAGATATACGGGAGTAAATTGAAAAGATTCTCCTACTGGGCACAACAGAAACACTTTAGACCCCTTTGCTGCTCCCATTCCTGCTGATTTGGATTTTCTGGCCTCAGTTTTTCAAGGAGGTCCCAGATGTTCATCGTGCATACAGCTGCAGTCATAACAGATGGGTTCTCCTGCCGTCAGGCGGGTCCTCGGCTGGCCGAATTCCAAAGTCTATGTCCGGCGTCGGTTGTCGTCGCTTCTTCCCTGACGTCAGTGCGACAGGGGTATAAAGGAACCAGCCGACGCCATTTTCTTCAGTCTTTCTTGCCGCGCGGTGCCCGAAGCAGAAGCAGTTTGCAAGTGCCGGTCGGCCAGCTCCTGAGATTACTAAAATTTTGAAACCGAAGTCTTCTAAAAAGCTAAGTACCCCCGTTGGGGAAACTTTTCTTGCCTCAGACCGATGTCAGACAAAGTTAATAATTGTATTTCTTGTGGGAAGCAAATACCGCATAAGGATTTCCATTCCCTCTGTATACCTTGTTTAGGCCCAGACCACGACGTCTCGGTCTGTCGCTTTTGTGCTACATTCAACAAACGCACTATTAAGCGTCGGGCGGAGTTCGCCCAGCATTATTTTGGGAAAGCATTTAATTATACTATGTCGTCGGATACTCCAACTCCGGTTTTGTCGAAAAACCACAAAGACAAGGACCGACACACAAGGTCCGCGGCCTCTACCGACACCACGCCAAAGCCGACTACATGTGGTCCGGTTCTTAGCGAGGCGCCTACGCAGCCCCTGACTACCGACGACACTGCTTTGACGATGTCTCCTGTGCCCGAGGTCGCAGGCTCCTCGGCCCACACCCCGACTACAGATACCGAAGCTACTCGTTGAAACTCAGAATGTGGACAGGTCCACCTCCACTCAAGGTGTCTTCAGACCTTCCTCTTCTTTCTCCATCAAGGCTTTCACAAAGTCTAAAGCAACCATGCACTCTAAGAGACCAGCTACACAGGGCCCATCACCAGGCCCCATGCCTAAGAAACAGATGCTTAAAATGGCTGAGGATTTAATTACTCTTATCAGAGGTTCTCAGCCCCCACCGGACAAAAGGCCCAGAGTGGAGGAAGATTCCCCCTCCTCTGATCAGGGCTCCATTATTTCAGAGCATTCTGATGATCAGGAACATTCTTACTCCCCTTTTGAAGATTCTGATGCGGAGGAGTCCATCCCTTCTGTCCCCCCCCCCCAGAGGATTACTCATTCGGGGAAACTTTGCATACCTTAAGGGAACACTTCCACTGGGAAGGCCAAGATTATTCAGATTCCAAGAAAAGGCTCAGGGAATTTCTCTTGCTACCTCAGCACAGGCCTCTGGCTATACCTCCTGTCTTGGACATCCTAGATGATGTTTACTCTGAGGCTTACCTTAACCCGGACTCTCTACCTCCAGCTCCAGTTAAGCCTGACAGGTACTACAGGGTTCCTGACTCACACCAATTTCTATACAAAAGCCATGCTGCTGACCCAGAAACCATCTCACAGGGCCCCAAGGGAGTTAAGGCCTCCATTGCTAAAAATCCATTACCTTCCGAGAGAGACTCCAGATCCTTAGAAAGGTGGGGAAAAAAGGTATATACCTCGGCTACCTTATCCATGAGGGCCTTAAACTGTCAGTTTCATATGCTAAAATACCAACAGTTTTTGTTATCACAATTGAAAAGTAAAATGTCACAATCTGAACAACCAGACTTGAAGGAGTTGCAGGATTTGATGCATAGTGCAGAACAAGTGGGTAAGCATACCTTACAATGTGGTTTTGATGCTCTAGAGGCCTCATGTAGAGCTGCTGTTACAGGATCAGTCATTCGTAGGCATGCCTGGCTCAAGGAACAAGCCTTGCCTGATCATGTCAAAGCTAAATTACTAGACACCCCTCTTCAAAAGGATGTACTATTTGGTGCTAATGCTGAGGAGGTGTTAAGGAAAATGGAGTAAAAGGCTAAATCAATGCAAACTGTTAAAGAATTTCTACAGGTATAACCCCCACGTTTTAGTAGAAATTGGCCTTCCAAAAACTGGTCCTTTCCTGCCACGGACAGACCCCAAAGAGGCAGATACAGGCGCCCGAGGGGCAGAGGACAATCCCAAGGATCATTTAGAGGCAGACAATGGCAAGCTCCAACACAAAGAGGTGGCGAGGATAACTCGCAATCTTTCAGAAAGCAAACCCAATGACTTTTCCCTTTGCATTCCCACCAAGTCTCAAATGGCAGCCCCCTTAGGAGGAAAGCTGGCATTATTTTCAAAAAAATTGGCATATTGTCACAAAGGACAAATGGATCCTGGACATTATAAACAGAGGCTACAAATTCCATTTTCACACCCTTCCAAAAATGAGAGGCATGCCAAACCTGCCACACAATCAAAGGGCAGAGGCACAAAGGCAAATTACAGATCTCATAAACATGAAAGCTATTCAAGAGGTACCTACGCACGAACAAGGTCAAGGTTTTTATTCCAGGCTATTTCTGGTGCCAAGGAAGGGAAAAGATTGGAGACCTATTTTGGACCTATCCATCCTAAACACATTTCTACTCGTACCAAAATTCAAGATGCTCACTTTACAGCAACTTCTTCCCATGCTGGGCAAGGAGTCTTGGCTGGTAACATTGGACCTCAAGGAGGCATACCTGCATGTCCCAATCAGACAAAATTGCAGAAGGTACCTCAGGTTTCTTGCAGGTTCAACCCATTATCAATTCTCTGCATTGCCCTTTGGCTTATCTGCTGTGCCCAGAGTATTCACAAAATGCCTGGCATCAGTAATTGCCTACTGCAGACTTCAAGGGATACAAATATACCCCTATTTGGACGACTGCCTGATCCAAGCGGACAGCAAGCACATTCTTCTGAATCATCTGGCTTATGTAATAATGTTGTTGAACTCTCTGGGATACACAGTCAACAAAAAGAAATCAAGGCTAATACCCTCTCGGAAGATAATTTTCCTGGGTGCCAATTTGGACACAAACACCCAGATGGCCTACGTCACGCCACAGAAGCAGGGGCAACTAATTCCGTACTTCAGAACACTAGCAAATTGCACCAGGCTGACTGCAAGGAAATTCCTGCAGGCTCTGGGATTCATAGCATCTTGCATCTTACTAATCCCATGTGCAAAGCTGGATATGAGGAAACTACAATGGTACCTGAAAAACATATGGTCTCAACACAGCCACAGTTTGGAAACAATATTACTACTAATTCCATGTCTACAAAAGGAATTTCTGTGGTGGGCTCAAGCATATCAAGCAAACACAGGTCTTCCATTCAGCAAGCCTCAAGCAAATCAAGTCATCACAACAGACACCTCGGACCACGCCTGGGGGGCGCACATGACAGATCGGTGCATTCAGGGCAAATGGTCCCAAAAAGAAAAGCACCTTCACATCAATCAAAAAGAAATGCTAGCAGTAATAAATGCTATTATAGCTTTCAAGGACCTTCTACAACCAGGTCAACTATTGATAAGAACGGACAACACCACAGTTATGTGGTACATAAACAGGGAGGAACACATTCTTACCCCCTATGCAGACTGGCCATGTCACTTTGGAACATGGCCATGGACTTACAAGTGGAACTACAAGCACAGTACTTGCCAGGCAAGGAAAACACGCTGGCAGACAACCTAACCAGGAATATGACAGATCCACATGAATGGAAATTGCATCCAAAAGTTTTTACAGAAATAATCCAAGAATGGGGAAGGCCAGACATAGATCTCTTTGCCTCCCACAAAAATCATCAATTGACAAAATTCTGCTCAAGGATCTTCCATCCAAAGGCCTGGAGAGTGGACGCGCTCTCGCTTTCAGTTGGACATCAATGACAGTTTATGCCTTCCCACCTCTTCCTCTGCTGCCCAAAGTTATATTGAAAACCAGAGCAGACAGACCAAATATGATTCGCATTGCCCCGGACTGGCCAAGGCAACACTGGTACCCACTCCTGAGGAGCCTGACGCATTCGCCACCATGGACCCTGCCTCTAATGCCTCTTCTTCTGACTCAGCACAACTTCAAAACTCTTCACAGCCAGCTAAAAACACTCAATCTAGCCACATGGAAGATTCCTTAGCATCACAACAAGCCCTACTCTCCAAGGAGGTGCAGGATGTCATTTTGGAGGCCAGAAGGCCATCAACTAGAAAAGCTTACTCCCCAAAATGGAAACGTTTTTGCGTCTGGAATGAGAAAAAGGGCCAGGATCCTGGAAAACTGAATTTACCTCAAATACTACAATATTTGGCTGAACTGCTAAGCAGTGGACTTTCTTTCTCCTCCATCGAAATCCATGCCTCAGCCATTTCTGCAGAATACAACACTGATCCACCTTTATTCTCTCACCTGCTCTTAAGACAGTTCCTCAGAGGGGCTAAGAATTTAAGACCTCCAAGGAAACAACCAATACCTGCTTGAGATCTTAATTTCATTCTGGAAAAACTGACCTTGCCTCCTTTTGAGCCAGCTGCCTCATCAGATTTGCAATATTTGTCCTGGAAAACAGCTTTTCTTCTGGCTATCACCTCAGCTCGTAGAGTTTCAGAACTACAGGCTCTCATGGCTGTCCAGCCTTTTATCATCTTCCATCAGGACAGAGTTTCCTTACGAACCAACCCGTCCTTTATGCCTAAAGGTGGTATCCAGGGTAGCTTTAAATCAGGCCGTACATTTACCTACTTTTTATCCTAATCCTCAAAACAAAGGGGAGAGATTACTACATTCCTTGGACATCCACAGACAACTGCGTTATTATTTGGACAGAACAAAGCCTTTCAGAAAATCAAAACAGCTCTTTGTGGCCTATGCGGTAGCAGCTCAAGGAAAGCCAATTTCCAAACAGACTATCTCAAAATGGATAGCACACTGCATATGCTTTTGCTATTCCTTTCATGGCAAAACTGCACCTTCAGGCATTAGAACTCATTCCACCAGGGCCACAGCCACCTTTGCAGCCTTCCTCAGAGGAGTTCCTACCAAGGATATTTTGGAAGCAGCCACTTGGAGTTATGTGCATACCTTCTCCAAGCACTGCAACCTACCATTATACTCCAAATCTAGAGCTGGTTTTGCCACTGCAGTCTTGCAGGGCATTTTGGCTCCTCCTAGTTCCACCTAGTGCCTACCACCCTTTTCTTAGCTTTGGGATTCTACCCATCTGTTATGACTGCAGCTGTATGCACGATGAACATAGTACAGTTTTGTACCTACCATAAATGTAGATGTTCGAGTGCTAATACAGCTGCAGTCCAGGTTTCCCTCCCTCCTTCCCTTCTTGGGACAGGCCTATAGGCTAACACATCCTCATACAACCTCATTGGGGTATTAATTTATGATGTATTTGCTTGCAACTACTGTATTTTGATTATATTGCACTGCATTATTACACAAATTCATGTATTGCCTTTCTTCCGGGGGCACCTGACATCTAGGGCAAGCAAAAGTGAAGAAAATGGCGTCGGCTGGTTCCTTTATACCCCTGTCACACTGACGTCAGGGAAGAAGCGACGACAACCGACGCCGAACCTAGACTTTGGAATTCGGCCGACCGAGGACCTGCCTGACGACAGGAGAACCCATCTGTTATGACTGCAGCTGTTTTAGCACTCGAACATCTACATTTATGGTAGCTACAAAACTGTACTTTTTTTTTCACCATCAAAGTTCAACTAGCTTATCACACTGGAGATATTGCTTCCCCTCTATCTTCATCCAGTCTATGTAAAGCATTTATTAAAGGCACTTTTTTGCTTAGGCCTGTGATTGAAGTTCCTAATCTCACAGTTGTGTTGTAGAGCTTGGTTCAACCCCCCCCCCCCTTAAGCCTTCAGCCAAATCTAACTTCATATTTCTTTTATGGAAGATATTCTTCCTCATGGCTATTACTTCTGCTTGGTGGGTTTCTGAATTCCAAGCACTTCAAAACTGCCTTATCTGATTTTCCATAACTCTCCGTCACCCTTGCTAGCACCTGAGTAACTGGGTTTTCATTAGAGGAAAGCATAGAAGTCTTCAGCAGTTGTTTCTATTCCTTAATATTTAATTGTTTTATTGTGTGAATGGCCTGGATCATTGCTGTGGATGCCGCCATGGGTAAGTCAAGTCACCCATCAACATATTAAAAAAATATTAAAACACAGCTGGTGATGGCTTACTTGGGGATTTCTGGAACTCTGTGCAGCCACTTTCATCCTTTCTGGCACATCTGACAGTGCACAGTGTAAAAATATATACTACAATCCTGTTGTGTTCTAACATTGTACTAATACATCTTAGACATGACTTTCCACCATACCAGTGTTTGCATTTTAAGAAGAAACAAGTTCACCCATACACTTGCGCTGCTTTTCTAATAGTTAAATTAAAAAGTAGCATAAAGGTTTCAGGGCTTAGCACATTACATAAAACTGGCATTATTCAGTCTGGAAGCTAGAAAATTCAGATATATATATTTGATGCAGTGTTTTCATACCAGTGAGAATACTCGCATTTTTTTGAAGTTTCCTATTTATTCAAGGTATAACAATTATACTAGTAACTGTTAAAGTAAATGATAAAATGAAGAAGTACTTCTTGCACAAAAGGAGTTTGATCTGTTTGACTATCAGTGTTAGCTGCCTGACATCCTATAAAGGTCATCACACATCTTGTCTGTGTTGGTTGGTGAGGAACACAATATTCAGTCCTGATCAGTTTGTATGTCTGTTACTCCAAAACTCTCAGGAGGAGGCATACACCCTTTTTTCTACATGTAGAAAATCAAAAGGTTTTGACCCATAGAGTCATGTAGCAGGGTTCCAGTTCCTTGGACAATCCCTCCTGTGGTCCCCAAGAAGAGAAGTTTATAGGGAAGATCCAGTTTTCATTCTCCTCTGCCTCATCTTTGGTAGTTGACTCTTCTGTGACCATATCTGAGCCCTCAAACCATCTTTCAGCTTCTCTTGACTAACATCGCTTGTCACAAAGCTGCTGAAAGACAAAGTGTGTTCTGAAATGCTGCTCATATGTCCTTTTTCAAAAGGAGAAAACCACTCTTGACAGGACCAGAGGAGGGAGTGCACATCATGCCCTTACAAAGCTGGACTGTGAGTACCAGGGAGAGGACTGTACCATGGAATGCTGCTTTTCTGTAGAAACTCACAGGAAATGGATGTATAAAATGAAACATATGTCTACTTATTCAGCCTCTTCAGCAAAGATAGTGAAAGAAGAATGGTTTTCTTTTTCCAAAGGCATATTTAAAGCCTTCGATCCATTACAGTCCAAATCTTCTATTCAGTTTAAAAGGAAAAGGTCCACCTCACCTTCAGATTCTGCTTCGGAATAATCTGACACACAGGACTTAGGCTTGACTTATGCATCCCAGGTTTCATACCCTTGGATTCCCCAGATGAAGAGTTATCCTTTTCTGACACAATAGGCAGACTGGAGGAATTATTTAACCTGGAACAAAAGGAAATATCAGAGACCCAGTAATGACATTGAGTTATTACAAGTAGGTTTTCCTCAACCAGTGACTATCCCCTCTAGTTTTATCAGCTTTAGAGGATCTTGTCTGTGTATTCATTATTCCAGACATACAGCCACCACCTTCTACGAAATCTGGTAAATTATACAAAGTTCCATAATGCTACAAAATTCTTTTTTTAGGAACCCTAGAACAGACCTTACAGTAGATTCCCCTTCAAAATCAGCTTTGTTTAAGCAAATTGTCTAATCCAACCTCTTCAGACAAAGATGAAAGAGTCTTTAATAGGTTCAGAAAGAAAGTGTATACTTACACTTTAACCTTCAGAACAGTAAATTTTGTCAAGCAGAAATGTCAAAAAGTTCTTCTGGCTTCATTTGATAATATGATCTTCCATCTTCTGAGACTAAGTCATCTTTAAATTCTTTGCTTTCCAAAGTGTTTAAGGTCACTGAACATTCTCTTGAATGTTTGTATGACACTGCTGATACTGTTTCCAGAGCTGCTGTCACTAGGTCATTTATGAGGAGATTTGCTTGGCAATGCACGCAAACCTTTATCAGAGGATGTTAACGCAGAACTTCTTATTTGGGTCCTTCTCTGCTGAGGTTCTCAGGAACTTTGATGAAAAGGGAAAGTTAATCCAAGGGGCTTCTCAGATTTTTTCAGTTCTCTATTCCCAAATATAATAGAAACTTTCCTTCTAGCTCAGGGCCCTTTTGTAGGAAACATTTTAAACAATCGCAACAAAAGATGGGCATACAACCTTATTACATGTTACAGAGCATACGCATTTACGAATATGAAGAAACTTTTTGTACAAGTCTGACTGAGTTTTCTATCTTTCTTGACTCTTCTTATGAGTCTGTATCTTCTCAAGGTCTGACTGTTCTCCTGAGGACAAATCATTTTGAGAAGCTGTAAACTAAATGGATAGATATTCTTGAATCTGCAGTCAGTCTCCTCTTTATCATTATATGAAGAAGGTATGATTTGCTAGAGTTAATGTTAGCTATCTTTCCTCTATTTTAGACTTTCCAGGATGTCATAAAGATCAGCTGTCAACAACCTGATACTCAGCTTCCAGCCCCAAAAAGGGCAGACAGGTTCTATAGGCTTTATGTTTGAAGAACAACACCGATCATCCTACAACCCCTATCTTCCTTTCACTATTACTGTATGATTAGCTGCATTTGTTTAAAATGGGAATTAAAGTTATTGGGCAGATAGCATGAGAAAGTATATCTATCGAGTCAGTTGGCCAGTTTAAATGGATCTTATTATCGCTTATTAAAATATCAAATTGTATCAAGTAGAGAAATGTGTACAGAAGTACCAGAATCTGATACACAAGTTGAACTTGATTTGAATGCCACAGCTGATAAAGTGGAAGTCCATATACAGAAATGCAATTATGATACTGCTGATACATTCCTTAAGTCAGCCATGTCTGGTAATGACTATCCTGAAAATGTAAAAGCAGTTACTTCAATATACCTATTACTCACCAGTTATGTTTTGATCACTCTGCAGATTGCAGTATAACACCTTGAAAAGAAATCCAAAGTAGGAATTCCAAGATGGCTGCACATTGAGTAACAGCTTAAGTCCAACTCTTCCAGTGTAAAAGCAAAAACTCGGCAGAGAAGGCCAGTGGACTTTAGTGTTTCTTGGTAAATTTCAGTAATTGGCTAGTAAGTACACTGCCTGAATGCCAGGAAAAAAAAGAAATACAGAGGACCTGAAGGAAAATCAGCTACAAAAGGTGAAGAAAAAGCACCGACTGGGAAGAGTACTGCAACCTTTAAGCAAAAAGCACTGCAAGCTTCAGACATGACTTCCAGCAACCTAGAGGAAAGCATAAGACAACTGCACACAGACTTGGTTAAAATAAATAAAACACTGATGGAATATATCAACTCCAACAACAAAAGGCTGGAAAAATGGAAGAAGCATTAAGCAGATAGTCAGATAAGGTGATAAAACTGCAAAAATCAGAGGTTAAAATGATGAAAAGGCTGGTTGAATATGAGACTGCTCAAGAAGAGATGTTTAAAAAAATATTAGAATTAGAGGACAGAACACATAAAGAAAACTGAGCATTTTCAGCTGTACCAGAGAAGCTGGAAGGGACAGACTGTATTAATTTTATGAAAGCACAAATAAACAACTGGACTGGCATTCCGCAGTGGGAGTTGTTAATTGAAAGGTCAGATTGTCTGTATGCTCCAAACCTGGCTATGAGAAAGCAACCTAGAACTCTAATAGTAAAAATGCAATCTTACCAGCAGAATGAGTTGATTCTGACAAAACTGTGGCAGAAGGACTAAGTACTAAAAGTGGGAGACAGCAGAGTGTTTGTGAAGAATGATTACTCATTGTACACTAGGCAGGAGGAGTTAATTCTACTACTCAGGGAATCTTGAGAAGCAGCCATGCGATTCAAACTGCTGTACCCAGCTGTCTTGAAAGTATTATTCTGTAGAGGAACCAAACACGCTAAGGAGAAAGTACAAAAGTTTGTCCAACAAAAAAGTGAGCTGTGAAACAGAAGGAAATTCTGCTTCTTGTTCTTTTGGTAATAAAGACCACAGAGAGACTGTGCCAGCAAAACCTTTTCCAATCATTCAATGGAAAATATTTGAGAGAAGGAAGGTAACACAAGAGTTGACTACAAGACTTGAGAGTACATTGGAAATGACGCAGAGAGAGAGGATTTGGGAGTTGGAGATGAACAGGAATAAAACCAGTAACTTGAAAATTGACGTAATGTAGGATTACAAAGTAATAATTATATTTGTGAAATATGACAGAACAAGAAAATATGGAAATATTTTTTGGACATTGTTGGACTTGTGGGAGACTCTAAAGTATATACCCTACTTCATGCCATTAATGTTTGGAAAAATACTTAGGGGAGGGGAAGAGGAGGGAGAAAGTTAACTGTAAGTAAAACTATTTTTTCTTAATAGTGCTATTTTATAGTGTATTTTTGTGTGCTATAAAGTTTTCTCCATTGTTTTTAAGTGTAATGGGGATACTATTGTAAACAGGTGCTTCTGTTTTTTTTTTTTCAATTTTTCTTCTTCTCTTTCTCCTTGCTCAGTTTAAACAAATGTCTATGCACTGCAATGTAAAAAAAAAAAGTCTGGTTAAAAGAGCATGACAAAAGAAAAATGTAGTGTGCTTTTTCTTATTCTTCCATGGGGGGATGACTGGATGTAAGCCCCTTAGCTTGATCTAGTAAATAATTTTAAGGGAAATAATTACATTTAAAAGAATATTGAATATTATAAGGCTTTTATTCTAGCAAATAAATGTATGCTTACTAGCAATTCTGTATATGGTCCTCATGTCTCCATGGAGATAATCTGGTAAAGAATAATTGAAGGCAATCTGATAAATAGAAATTGGCCACAAAAAAGAGAAATTGTCTAAGAGATGCTGTTCTCTGAAAGCATTCAGGTGGGAAAGCTGTAAAGATAAAACCAGACAGCACATCGTAGAAGCACGTGCTGCACCGTGTCTTAGCATGAATAACCTTTCGTTTAAGTTAAGTCTGTAAGTGTGGCTATCAGTTTAGGACATTTGTTCTTTTTAGGAGGGTAAAACTTCAATATTTGAGGGTGTACCTAGTTTTGTGTGTTAGTATTAAGTTAAAAGGTTTTAAGGGGTATTGGGGATGTGTTTTTTGGGGGCATTCAGTAAAATAAAAAAGTTCTGTAAGATGTGACATAGGCTCAAATGGTGACAACAAACAACTCTATAAAAGTTCAACCTGCAAAACAATGTATGCATGTAACACCAAACGCTAGACCTAGACATTTAACAAAAAAGCTGTTATATGTAAAAGGTAAGAATAATAACTTTTTAATGCAACAAAAGAAAGTAGAAAGGGTTGTCTCCAAGGAAGATAACTAAAGATTCTGTAGAAGTGCTAGAAATATTTCAGAAATGTTATGAAAGTCTGTATGAAGCAGAAAAATATGGATAACAAGAAAAGGTATGAATTAAATATCCCAAGGTTAGAGGCAGATGAAGCTCAAATACTAATAGTTAGCATAGGAGGAAATGAGATAAAAATGGTGATATATAACAAATCAACAGGAAAGTCCCCAAGAATAGATGATATTCCTGTGGAAGTTTAGAAGCTAGAAGGGAATAAAACTGATAAAGATCTGGAAAGTTTTGCTTAACAGTATTATAAGAGGAGGAAAAGCACTAATATCTTGGAAGAACGCGGTGGTGGTTGTAATACCTAAAGAGGATAAAGATCCATCAGATCCATCCTCATACAAACTCATTTGAATCCTAGACCATGGTTATAAAGTGTGTATGTCTATAATGGCTAAATGAATGGCAAAGTTGATGCCAAAATTGATAGACAAGGATCAATGTGGTTTTGTGGAGGGGAGGCAAACATTTGATAACATTACCAGGATATTGAAGATCCAGAGAAAAGCTGAATGTAAGACAATACAACTATTGTTGGTGATTCTTGATGCAGAGAAAGCATTTGACAGAGTATGCTGAGATTTTATGAGCAGGGCAATGGAAGCATGTACATTCCCAGATAAAATTATAAAGTTAATTAGGAGGATATATGAGGTCTCTGAGGCAACAATTAAAGTGAGTCAGTTCCTCTCTGATAATTTCTGTTTGAACAGTGGAACCAGGCAGGGGCTTCCTCTTTCCCCTTTGTTATTTGCACTATATTTAAAACCACTGGCAAAGAAGAGACTCAGAAATTCAAGGATATAATTGGTATGGTAGTCGAGAAATGCTGTCTCTAATTGCAGTTACTGTTTTATACTTAATAAAACCAGAACATTTTGAGGCAGTTTAAAATCTTTTTGTGATACAAAATTAATGTAACTAAGACAAAAGGCAGTAGTTGTAAATTATATACCCACAAATTAATTGTTTCAGCAATATCCATGTTTATGGGGACATGATAAAATGAAATACTTAGGAATATGGGGTAAAAAGGATTCTGATGAGGCACAGCTAAGGATATGTGGGAAGAGACTAAACAAAAGATAATATAAAAACTGAGAAATTAGAAATTATGTTATATGGATATGGATATCAGTATACAAGCAGTTAAAATGCTTTTAGTCCTTGTAGGGTTAAACACAGGTCAGGCATATTTTTATCAACCAGAGGAGAAGTTGTGGATAGCAATTAATAAACAGCTGAAGGATTTTATCTGCTAGGGAAAGATGGCAAGAGTCAAGTGGGATAAGCTGATTCTTCAGTTGATCAAGATGGTTTGGGATTACCAAATTTGAAAGAGCATTTCAGAGCTACACAGTTAAGGCTCCTATACATAGCACAAGCCGAAACCTACAATTCAAAGTGGAAGGGAATGATGGTGAAATGGGGGAAGTTCAAGAAACAATGAGAGACTGGGATTTTGGATGCAGATCCTTAAGGAAAATAATAACTAATCAGAATATTATATTTATAAAGTAGCAGAAAGTATTTCGAGAACTAAGCCAACACAGGAATGGAGTAAGGAGATTCTGCCGATAGGGATGACTGCAAATAGGAATACAGACAAAAGACAAGAGGGGGCTGGAATTTATTGGAGAAAACTGCTAAAAGAACCAGGGTATTGTGAGTGAATAATTAGAGAGGAAATGTAATAGAATGGGAAGAGGTCAATAATTCATTTGCACTACAGGATAGAGATTGCCTTCCCTATCAAGGATTGATATCAGAATATAGGCAAAGAGAAATAAATAGGGGAGCCTAAGTGAAGGACCAGCACTAATAGAGTTTTTAGAATCTTATATAGAACATTTATATAAATGTATTATTGCTTATGTCATACATGATACTTTAATAAGGGTGTTTCATGTTAAAAATAAGAAAATGATTAGGGGAATTGCTGGACAAGTGGAGCGGTCCATTTGGCAATCTTCTCTGGTTGTATGGCATTTTACATAGGAAAAACCAAAAGGTTCCTACATAAGAAAATGTATGAACATTGTTATATTTAAGAACAACAGTAACGATGCTTATTCCTTAGAATGTGACTTGTATAAAAAATTTAGATTCACTATTAAAGAGTCAGTAGCCAAGGTCCCTGGGGCAGGCCATTGAAAGCATAACTGGAATATAGGGAACTGGTGTGGTAACTGAGGTTGGATGCCAACACCCCCCCCCTCGGGTCTTAATGAACACCTTACAATTCCCCCTTTATTTGAAAATGCATTCTGTAATATATTGAAAATCTACAACATATTGAAAATTAGCAAAGTAATGTACTGAAAATGTGTTTAGCAATGTTTTAGAGTTGTCACTGGTTCTAGATTGACACTATCACATATTAGGAATTTTAGACATTTGTTGCTGAAATAAGTTTTGGTAAAGTTAGTATGAGGAATGGGCCTGTGAGTCTATTTCTATTTATTAGCAGGCACAGTGGTTATGAAAATTATGAACATGAATGTGTTTAGTTTTGTACTGGATTTTACTGAATTACTAATTAACTGATTTTGAAAGTTACACATAATTAAGGTATCAATAATTGGACATCTACACTACAAAAAAAACAAAAAACAAAATTAGTAATATGAGCTATATATTTTGATATTTAATTTTCAGATAATTTGATTTGTATAATCCACCATATATTTTAGTATGTTACTAGCACTTATTGTATATCAATTTGTCCTTTTTGGGAAATGTAGGTATTTGCTGGATGTTTATAAATTGCTCTGGGACCTTTAAGAATGAGTCATGTAATGTATTTGTTTCCTTAAATACAAGAAATGATATTTGTATTTAGTACTGATGAGGTCTGGTAATGAGTTTGGATGAAAGGATCTTTTATTGTATTTTACTGTTCATATGTGATTGTAAAAATAAAGAACATTGTGGATATTTAGCCTATGGTTTCCTGTATTTTCCAGACCCTGCTAGATTGAATAAGGTTGAAGTTTTTTCCCCATAGGGAACTTATCTGCCAAGCAAAGGAAAGCACAAGCACACTGTTTATTCTCAGAATCCTCAGAGGAATGTACTCTTTAGCAGCAGTAAAGCTCTGAAGGGTTTCACGTCCAAACTTCCCAAACTTGTCTTCAGCTCAGCTCAAGTTGCTTGACAGTTTGGCACGTGGAAGGTGCCCTGCAGCTTTGGAATCTGGCCTGCTGTTATATCCTTGGCAGGGTATAACCCATATAGATAATGCTGCTGTAGCAGTGATTTATATGATGAACATCTGCTGCTACATTGTGTACAAGTGTACTATGTTACTGTAGTGATGTCTATGTTGATACAAAGGTGGCCTTCATACACTACCAGAGAAGTTGAACAGGAAGACTTGTCAAAGCTCTACTACTTTCATTTCCTTCAGTTTGACTTGATGAGTCTTTTCTTGTTGAGACCGGTTGAGCTCCCCATGGACAATCCAAATAGTCTGAGTCTTCAACTGCTGAGGGGAGTAGAGGCATCCCTTTGTATATGTTGCCTGGATACATCTAGCAGCAAAACTCTTTCTGCACTTGACATGGAAGTGGTATCACTGCTTTTAGAGAATCTTAGGACTGGTCACAGATAATCTTGAAAGACCATTAAGGTCTACTCAGTTGAACCTTGCTAAGAAACCAGGAAGAGTAAAAGACATACAGGCCAGAGTTCTTAGGTGTAGTCTTCCTGTATTAGCATTCTGTTGAGAGAATTCATCATCAAGGGTCTATATTATAAGATCGACGTTTGAAAACATCGAACAATATATGGTCGATGTATTCAAACATCGACCTTATAAAAAGACAAAGAAAAAAGTACCCTAACAGGTTTAAGCAGGTGGGGCAAGCCCCCCCTGCACCCCCCCACACACCTCTGCTACTTAAATATACCAACTCCGAGACCACACTACATCGCAGTAAACAGAAATCTCCCCTTACGGAGATTTCCGTTTACACACTCGAGATTCTGAGCGTTCAATATTCTCGTGTCGACATTGTCAGATTTGACATTGTCGGCTTTCGAGAATATAATATAGACCCCATCATCAAGGCTTGAATTTCAATTACTTTTACTTATAGTACAGTTGGTTTAGACTTTGATTTCCATTTTTATGTAATTGCTGTTTTGGCAGCCACTGTAATTAGACTAGCAAGGCCTTACTATGTCCAGGCAATTCCAATTCTGTATCATAGCTCAGAAAAATCATTTTACTAGTTATCCCAATTTGCTAACCCAGTATTTCTGACAGAGTAGTCTGCAGGGAATCTTAAAGTCTGCCAACTCATTACACTGTCAGAAAATATGTTCCCAATTACCTCTTTCTTTCACATTGTACATCCAACATTTGCAATTATCTTGAGTTTACTTAGAGTATAAAATATCTATATAAACATTTCCCATCAAAAATCCTAAATCTTCTATGTTTTGTTGCATATTTTGGAGACATATGTATATCCCCCCATTGTTTCTTTGTGAATTGCTTATCCAAACTCTCTTACAAATCCATTATAACCTCCTCTGATTGATTCTTATAGTTATCATGCAGTATTTTATATGCTCTACTAATTATTCCTTTTTTAACAGCAGCTTCTGGTCTACATTCTACTAAAAACTCTACCAGTGCTGGTCTTTCATTTAGGACCCTCCTATTTTTTCTCTTTGCCTATACTCTGATATAAATCCTTGATATGGAAGGTAATCTCTCCCCTGCAGTCCAAATAATTTCTTGGTGTCTTCCCATTCTATTACATTTCCCTCTCTAGTTATTTGCTCCCAATAACTTGATTCATTTGCCAGCTTTCTCCAACAGATTCTGGCTCCCTCTTGCCTATTATCTGTATCTCTAATTGCAATCACCCTATCAGCAGAATCTCCTTACTCCATTCCCATGTTGGCTTAGTTCTTAGAATACTTTCTGCAACTTTATTAATATTCTGTATGATTATTGTTATTCTCCTTAAAATCTGCATCCAAAATCCCAGTCTTTTCTTGTTTCTTGAACCCCCCCCCCCCCACATTTCATCATCCCTTTACACTTTTAATTATAGTTTTCTGCTTTTGCTATGTATAGGAGCCTTAACTGTGAAGCTGCGAAATACCCCTTCAAATTGGGTAATCCCAATCTGCTTTGTTCTATTGGAAGAATCATTTTATCCCACTTGACTCTTCCCCTCCCAGATAAAGTCCTTCATCTCTATCAGTTTTTTCCCTCCTAGCTTCAAAACTTCCTGATGAATACCATCTATTCCTTGGAACTTTCCTGTCGACTGGGTATGCATCACCATTTTTATCTAATTTCCTCCTAACCTGTTAGTAATTGAGCCTCTTCTACCTCTAAGCTTGGCATATTTAATTCCTCCATAAACATTTCCAGTTGCACCTTTTTTGATTTCCATATTTCTCTGCGTTATACAGACTTTCATATAATTTCCAAAGTATTTCTAATACCTCTACAGGATCTCTTGTTACCTTCCTTGTTATAAACTCCCTAAGCTTGGTGACAGCCCTTTCTACTTTCTGTTGCCCGAGTCATTTTGCTAAAAGTTTTTGTGCTCTGGCAATATTATCAAAAAACAGTTTTTCTAAACTTGTGCATTTTATCCAGATAATTCTTTATTTTCTGCTTAGCACTCTGCAATTGCTCTTCTTTTTGTGCTGTGAGATTCCCCCATTCTACAATACTTTAACATTTGTCAGTCCTTCTAAATAGTTCTTGTTGCTTCTTAACCATATATTTCTTTGATTTCCACCCTATTTTTAAACTCCACTTTAATTTTATCCCACTCCCTAGCTATACTTTTAGAAGACATTTCTGAATTCTCTAGTAACTCCCGAATAATTCCCACTACCCATTCTATAAATTCCTCTCTTTTCAACAAATAAGTGGGAAAGTGACAGTGTCTCATTGTTTCATTACCCTGCATTTTTGTTTTAGCTATTATTGGCATGTGATCTGAAATAGTTATTGGGTGCGTATCAAAACTTTCAATTAAATGTACATGTTCCTGTGAAATGTAATTCTGTCTAGCCTAGCCTAGTTTTTGTATCTTGGGAAATAATATGTAAAGTTACTTCAAACTCCTACTACTGAATTCACATCTTCCATGCCAAATATTTTCATAAATTTCTTTAAATATCTACCCTCATTTGTTATATTTTCCCTACTGGGCCCCTCAGGCACATCTTTCCTATTGCAAATCAAATTCCAGTCCCCACCTATAAGTAATATTCCCCTACCGAAAACTGATTATTTCTCCCAGAATTTTTTAAGCTCTATTATAGCATTTTTCGGTGGAATATAAATACACGCCAGTGCAATCATTCTCCCTTGCCAGTAACCCCTTAGTACTAGATATCTGACATTATTATGTTTTTTATCCTCTTCTATCACTATTGCAGCTCCTCTTGCAATTAATCTAAGTACTCTATTCCTTTGTCCCAGGTATTCTGCTGAATAACCGTCCTGAAAATCTTTCTTTATCAAATTCACAAGTCCACTTCTTTCCAGATGTGTCTCTGTGGCTTAGTTATTTGCACTGTACATTTTTAATATAGTTCACTATTCTCTCTTTTTTGTATATATATGTGAGGCCATTAATATGTAAAGATAATATTGAAAAGCTCATTATGTTAAAAATTATTATTCCCACCTTTTATTTATAACAGTTTTTTGTTAAGTATCTAGTTCCAGCTTTTGTGTTACATGCATATACTAACGTTTGTCAGGTTGATCTTTTATACAATTTCTTGTCATATCCATTTGAGCTCATGTCCCATCTTACAAAACTTTTTTGTTTTATTGAAAGCTGTCAAACAAAACAAAAAAAACACCCCCAATATCCCCCTAAAACCTATTAACTTAATATTAACACACAAAACTATGTACATTTTCAAATATTGAAGTTTTACCCTCCTAATAGAGACAAATGTCTGAAACTGACACCCACACCCACAGACTTGAGTTAACTTAAAAGAAAGGTTAACCATGCTAAGACGCATGGTGCAGCCTGTGCTTCTACTAAGTGCTGTCTGTTTTTTTTTTGTCTTGTCTTTATTGCTCCAGAATGAGAAATCATGAATGCTTTTAGAAAACATGATCTCCTAGCCATTGAAAGAAAGCCATTAAAAGAAAGAAGTATTCTATTTTTATTGCTTCTTACCAAATTGTCTCCAGGGAGACATGAGAACCAGATACAGTTTTTCCTCTACAAGTATTTATTTGCTAGATGAGAGCTTTATTATATTCGGTGTTCTTTTGTGTTTTTTATTTATTTATTTGCTTTCTCTTAAAAAACAGAATAAACAGTCTAAATACAGGTAAACAGACATTTAAGAAGAAATGGCAAGGGGGTTCCAAAAAGAAGTCTCAAACTTCTCAAAACCAAGGATAGTTGTATAAGTTTGCATGACTGTTCAAGAGCCGTTGTGATCCCCTCTCCCCAGACCCTTTTTTTCTTTCAGAAACTCTGTGTCAAAGTGTTTCTATTTGGCAACAGATTGTTGAAGACAAATGGGTTCTGAAAATCATTCATCAGGGTGACAGATGGCAGTGGAAGGAAATTCCCCCTTGAAAGGGGGTGAGTCCCCATACTCCAGATCAGACTCTTATTTCCACAAGTTCTTCAGCACATGTTTTCCCAAGGAGTGACAGAGCTCATTCCTCCTTCCCAGGTGGGGAAGGATTTTTATTCAAGAATGTTCCTAGTGCATAAGAAAGAAAATGCTTAGAGACCAGCTCTGGATCTCTCTGTCCTACACCTGTTTGTGATAGTACCCAAATTCAAAATGATGTCACTTCACAACCTGTTACCTTTTCTTCCTCTTTTTCACATCCCTACTCATCCAGACTTCAGACGTTTCTTAATTTTTTTTTTGTTGAATGTATCACATTGTCAGTCCTCTGCCTTATCATTGGGACTATCCACTGCACTAAGAGTGTCCACAAAGTGTTTAGCTCCAGTTATAGCTCATTGCAGGCTACAAGGTATCCACACTTGTATATATTTAGATGACTTGCTTATCCTTGCTGAGTCTTTTTCAAACTGTCAGGAATATCCTTATTGGGTGAAAGATCTCTTACACAAGCTGGGATTCCAAGATAACATTCAAAAGTCTTTGACTCTTTCAGATGGAATTGTGCTCCTGTGATGTCAACCTGATAGCACAGTTCAAAGAGCTTTTCTTTCATAGAAAAAAAAAACAGATCTTTATCTAGATTTATTATAAGGTTTGCGATTCAGAGTTCGGTCACTGTGAGGGAATACCTCAGGAGTTTGGGTCTTATGGCATCTATGATTCTCATGACACCCGTGGCAAGATTCCACATGAGAAAGATACAGTGGCATCTGAAATCTGTTTGGTCCCATCATCAACACCATTTATCATTTTAAATCCCAGTGCTGGAGTTTGTCAGAGATAAATCTTTTGATGGAGACAACATATATCCTTAAATCTAGGTCTCCCTTCTCCCTCCCAGCTCTAAAGCAGTCAGTCACCACAGACACTTTGTACTTTGCTTGGGGAGCAGTTTCAGGAGGGATAAATGCACAGGGGCTGTGGGACACCAAGGACTGATGCAGGCACATAAATATCCGAGAGATGCTTGCCCTCTTCAAGGCACTCAACTCTGTTAATTATCTTTGGTCCTTGGGACCTCTTCAAGTGGTTTCAGACAATACCACCATCATGTGGTACTTCAACAAGCAAGGGGAACCAGGTTGCAACACCTTTGCAGGTGTTTGCTTGGGACATATATTCACAGAACAATCTCACTCCACAAACATCCTGCATTCCATCACAGCAAAACTGTGTGGCAGACAAGTTGAGCAGGACTAGGGTAGACCCTCGCAAATGGAAACTAGATTGGGGATATTCCAAGATTTTATCCATTTGTGGGGAGTTCCTCAAGTACACCTCTTTGCCTACTCACTGAACTATCAACTGGCAATATTCTGTTTCAGGACTCCATGCTAAAAGGACTGGAAGACAGATACCTTTTATTGTCCTTGGACATGAATGTTCTTATATGCTTTTCTACTCTTTCCTCTAATATCCAGGGTACTTCTGAAGTTTCAGAAGGAATGCCCTAAGATCATTGTGGTGACACCCTTCTGGCCCAGAGAACCATGGTTCTCCCTCCTTTTGAAATGTTCAGTGGCAATTACCACAACTTTCCTCACAGACTGGATCTACTCACACAAGAACAGAGTTGTTTGATATAACCCAACATTAATCAAATTCAACTGACTGCCTGGATGATAGGGTCTTACTTCCTTTTAGGCAACTGTTTACTGAATATGTGCAGCAGGTACTAATGGAGACAAGAAAGCCTGATACTAGAAAATCATATATTAGCAAGTGGAAAAGGTTTTCAAGTTGGTGCCTACAACATAACCTGCACCCATTAAGAGGTGGTAGTTCTCTGGACAATATTTGTGTGAGTTCTTATGCTGTAGTCTTTCCTATTCTTCTGTTGGGGTTCATTTACTGCCCATTTCAGCATGCCTGCCCATGGATCCTCCTCTTTCAATGCAAGCTCATGTCAAAATAGTGTTGAAGGAGGTTTTGCTCTATTTGAACCAGCTAATCTGGCTGACTTAAGGTTCTTAACATGGAAAAGAGTTTTACTTATTGCTCTGACCCCTGCAAGAAAGGTATCTGAGTTGCAAGCTCTCATGTTGAGTCAGCCCTATTTCATTTTCCATAGAGACATGGTTTCTTTGAGAACTAATTCTTCTTTTATCCTAAAGTGGTATCCAAGTTCACTTTAAGCCAAGTCATCCATCTTTAACCATTGCCCCATTTTCGTTCCTGAACCTGAAAATGAAGTGGAAGGGATGCTCCATACCTTGGATGTCAACAGACAATTCAGGTACTATTGTGGCTGAACTAAATCTTTCAGATCTTCAGATCAGTTGTTCATTTCATGTGAAGGTAACAAGAGACCACCTTTGTCAAAACAAACTATTTCCAAATGG
This sequence comes from Protopterus annectens, assembly GCF_019279795.1. Lineage (NCBI taxonomy): Eukaryota > Metazoa > Chordata > Ceratodontiformes > Protopteridae > Protopterus > Protopterus annectens. The sequence goes on along the minus strand of NC_056728.1, from coordinate 22,581,927 downwards.
TTATTTAAGGCTATTACCTTTTGTTATACTCAACCCTAAGGAATCTTTTCCAGGCAAGGTCAAGGCCCACTCTACCAGGACCTTTGCATCATCTATGGCTTTTTGAAAAGGGTTGGATTCTGGAAGTATTCGACAAACTGCTACTTGGTCCTCTGTACATACTTTTACAAAGCAGTGTAAGTTTGATTCCTTCTCAAGGTCCTGCTCAAGTTTTGCTAGAACCATTCTCAAGGGGCTTCTGGACTCTTCTCCCCTTCACCTACTCCCTGTAGTTTGCTAAGTTAATCTACCCATATAGCTAATGTTTGAATGTTCCCTTCTGCAGTAGCCACGCCTGCCTCCATCACACTTGTTTTTGGTGTGTTTTTTATGCTAAGTTGTGGACATTTTTTTTTTGTTCCCAACATTGTTCTTTCAGGGCTCAGCCTCTCTCTCTTTGCTGGAAAGAAAGCTCTGAAGAGCTTCATACCAAGACTTGTCTTTTAGTCAACTCAACTGGAGCTGCCTGACAGTTTAGGCATTTGGAAGGTGTCCTAAAGTTTTGGAAGCTAGCTGGCTGTTCTGTCCTTGGCACAATATAACCCATACAGCTAAGGCTACTGCAGTAGTAATCATATGAACACCTACTGTTATGAGTTTAACTTTCCACAAAGTTGAAAAACAGTACAGTTGTGTAAGTCTCTTCTTGTAAGGCATTAGGCCATTCAACACATCCAGCGGATCTCAACAGTACATCTACCAAAATTAGAGAACCAGCAGCCAGACTCCCTCAGTGGACGGATAGGTCTAACTTATGCATGGAGTCTGAGATATTCCAGCAGATTGAACAGTAGTAGGACTTTTCAGAGGACACATTTGCCTCACTTCTCAAGAATAAGTTTCAAACTTTCTCCTCCCTCATTTATTGTAAGACTGTCTGGATGCTGAGCAGGATGATTGGTCCCAGATTCTGCTTAATGCCTTTCATCCATTTACTCTAATTTAGGAAGTATTTATTTATTTAATTATTTTTTTATTTTATTTTATTTCTTTCTTTGTTAATCAACTAAGACCACTGGACACAGGTGATACAGTTCTATATCACTGTTGTAATATTCCTTAAAGTAGGGATCCCTTGCTTAGGACAGCCTGACATCCAGCTAGTATACCAAACCATTAAATTGTAATAGAGACATTGTTTGTCACACTTATGCTCCCTTTGCTTGGCATAGGACATATAGGTGATGTACGGACGTAACATCCTCAGACCTATTTTACTGCCAGTCTGAACTCTGACTCTGACCATCAGTCTGAATGCTCTTTCATCTGCTGGTTGCCAAGCCATTTTCAGATAAGTACCCCATTGAGGTTTTCTTATTTTACTTTTTGTTAGTCATTGGTTTACAGGTCATCCAGAAAGGGGAAATGCCAATGTGGGATTCAGATTCCCCATAAGGACCAGCATGAACAGTGTTTGATTCACTTAGATGCATCTCACAACCATACATCTTGTTCTATTTGTCAGGCTTTTGTCCCAAAAACTTTGCATAGTCGTCTCTTCTTTTTGGATATTTAACTAAGGAACCAATGTCTTAAATTGTTAGCTCAGGGCACTATAGTGGAATCGTCTCAACCAGAGGGTCAGCTAACTGTGAAGAAGAAGATGACCAAGAAAGTTTGGTCAGATTCTTATGCTGTACCACCTCCACCAGATGTCTGTCTTGAGGCTGGTGAAAGCCCAGAAGACCACCCATTTTTTTTCAGTCGGATTTCTCTGCTATGATCACTTTGGAGGCCAGCATGGACCCAGCTTCCTGCACATCTTGACAGGCTCCACAGATGTCCATTTTGGATGTTCAGTGACTGATTATTTCCAAAGGGCTAGGGGTGTTCCACAAATCCTTGTCAGGAGGAGATTCCCATTATGCTTAATGAGTGTAGGCTGGTCACAAGCCACCTAAAATATTTAGGGCTGACATCCCTTTGAAAAACAAACGACTAAGCACATGTCTACTGCTCCTAAATATCCTCAATGTGAATGGCAGAATTTTACACAGGGCTTGTTTAATGCTTTTTTGGCTTTGAAGCCTCTTCGGGGGGGGGGGGGTCTTGTTTCCTCCTCCCCTTGGTCTTGTACTCCTCTTAAGAAGCCTAGGGAGCAGGTTTTATCTGATGAGGAATCCTTGGCCTATTGATCCCAGATTCCCTCCTTTGGATTATGGTTCAGAAGAAGAGGGTTCTATTAGCACTGATTCTCCTTTCGTGGAGATATCTTTTGGGGGTACTGTTTCCCATATGATGGAGTTTTTTTAAGTAGGATTATGGTTTCTGTTGTTCCAAGAAGGTATTATGAATTCCTTCAAATGCAGTCTCCCAAGCCCTCTGTTTTTCCTCCTGTTTTTGCTGCCTTGCTGGATATTTTTTCTGCGGCCTCTCAGGCTCCGGATTGCCGGCCCCCCTGCTCCTGAAAAAAAACAATAGGTTTTATAAGTTGCCTGATGATTACAAATTTCTTTATAAATATCCCTCAACTGACCCTTCTGTTATTTCTGTCTCTTCTGATAGACCCTCTAAGCTTTTGTCTTCTACATAGCTACTCCCCTCTGACAATGACAAGAGAACTATGGAGAGGTTGGGTAAGAAAGTACACACTACTACTACTCTGGCCTTCAGAGCTGTCAATTATCAGACCCATATGTCTAGGTATATTTTGGCACTTCTTTCTTAGGCTTTTCAGGTTATTTCAAATCATCCTGATTCTGAGGGGAAGGCTTCAGCCTTCTCTTTGTTAGGGTCCTCTTCTCAAGTTGCTCATCATTCAGTTAAATGCAGTTATGATGCAGCTGATGCTTCGTCTCGGGCTGCTACCTTTGGTTCTGTGTTGAGGATGTACCCCTGGCCTCACCTTCAGCCTCTGCCTGATGATATCATGGCCAAGCTGATGGATGCTCCTCTTGATAATACAAATCCTGTTGGTTCTGAGGCTGTGGAGCTTTTTAAATTTCTTTAGGATAAGGGTAACGCTATCCAGGAATTGAAACATATTTTTTCTCCTGTTCCAAAATTTCAGTAGAACTACCCTACTAAGTCTTCCTTTGTCCAGAGACAGTCTTGCTGCCCTCACAAAGGTAAAAAGGGTGCTAAGAGGACTCCACCTGCTAAGTCTACTCAGACACCTACATCTCAGAATCCTCTTTTTCTAGATAAGCCAGATTCTTTCTATCTTCTTTCTCCTCAGCAAAGTTCCTCTATCTCTTCATCTTTCCCTGTCCCCTGTCCCTTCCAAATTGGTTACAGATCACTCAGGACTCTTGGGTTCTTTCCATCATTTGTCAGAGGTATTACATGGTTTGGAACTCCCTTCTCCACTTTTTGGGCATTCCTCAACCTCCTCAGGAACAGCTACCCTTTCTTTCCGATGTTCTTTAGACCATTTTTTTTTTCTCGAAGAACCATCCAAGCAGTTTTGACTTCTCAAAAGGGGAAGGGTTTTTATTCCAGAATGTTTCTGGTTCCCAGGAAAAAAAATACTTCTGGAGACCCATTCTGGGTCTGTCCCAGCTCAACACCTTTCTGAAGGTTCCTTCCTTTTGAATGTTATCCCTTCAAACCTTGTTTCCTCTTCATCTTCCTCAGGCTTTCTTAGTCTCTCTGGACCTCAAGGATGCCTGTCTCCATATTCCTAATTGTCCCCCTTTCAGGAAAGTTTTACATTTCTCTGTTGCTCCCTTGCATTTTCAGTTATATACTTTGCCATTTGGCCTCTCTACTGCCCCAAGAGCCTTCAGCAAATGCCTTGATCCTATGATTCCTTTCTGCAGGATGAGAGGAATTCAGATCTTTCCTTATCTGGATGACCTGTTCATTCAAGCTTCCTCTCCAGAGATTTTGCTTCAGCATCTTCTCTATACTATTTGTCTTCTGCAAAGCCTAGGGTTTACAGTGAACTTCCAAAAAGCCTTCCTGACTCGTTTTCAGGACCATGTTTTTTCTCCAGTGCAGGCTCCACACCATTCCAGTGTTGGCATCCCTGTCTCCTCCCAAGGCTTTGACTCTGGTTGCATTCTTTCTATCCCTTCTTTCTTTGGCCTCCATTACAGCCAGAGAGTTTCTAAGGGCTCTGGGATACATGGCTTCCATCATTCCTTAGCTTCTGCTGGCCAGATTTCATATGAGAAAACTTCATTGGTTCCTAAAGTCAGTCTCTGGCTTCAACATTCTCATTCTTTAGACTTTCAAATTCATCTTTTGTCATGTCTCACGTTGGAAATTCAGTGGTGGATTTGTCAACTGTCCCTCAACCCAGGGCTTTCTTTTCAGTCTCCAGTCCCTACTCAGGAATCTTTTCAGATGTCTCAGACTCTGGGTGGGGAGCTACCTTTGGACCTCTGAAGGTTTAGGCATTTGGTCTCTATATCAAAGGAAGTTCCATATCAGTAAAGAGATGAGAGCTCTTCTCCTGGCTCTTCAGGCTGTCCATTCTTTTTTCCTTCCAAGGCCCCTCAAAATCTTCACAGACAATATCAGAGTTATGTGGTACATCAGCAAGCAAGGGAGTGACACAGTCTTACCTCTTGTGCAAACTAGCTTTTCAGGTTTGGAATCTAGCTGTCCAATATCAGATGACTCTTCAGGCTGTTTATATTCATTCAGAACTGAACCTTGTGGCAAACTGTCTGAGCAAGTGCATAATACCGACTCACAAATGGATGTTTCACAGGGATTTGTTCTGGACATTGCCCTCCAGTGGAGTATTCTTCAGGTAGATCTTTTTGCCTCCCCTCTGAACAGACAACTTCCTCTGTTTTTCACCAGAGTCCCATGTCATCTGGCTTGGAAGGTAGATGGCCTGTCTTTTTCCTGGAAGAGGATGTTTCTTTATGCCTTCTCCTCCCCTTCCTGTCATTCCAAGGGTCTTTTTCAAGATAGAACAAGATGATACCAAAATCTTGTTGGTGACTCCCTTTTGGCCCAGACAGCATTGGTTCCCTCTTCTTCTGCATTTAGCCAAGGGCAATCATCACAGGTTGCCTCACAGGGTGAACCTACTCAACATCTATCCCCACTTGTCTACTTTTCAACTGACACTGTGGGTGATAGGGTTTTTATCCCATTTAGACACCTTTTTTTCTGAGGACGTGCTTCAGGTTCTGCAGGAGGCCAGAAAACCTACCACCAAGAAATCTTATTTGTCCAAGTGGAAGAGATTTTCTGTTTGGTTTCTTGCTCATAACCTGGATCCACTTTCTGTGTAAGTTCCTTTGGTTGTCTCTTATTTGTATGAGTTGCTCAATGCTGGGTTGTTAAAGCCCACCTGTCAGCCATTTTTGCTTGCCTGCCTTTGACTCCTCTTTTGGCTTCTAGATTTGAGGTCAAACAATTCGTTAAAGGTGTCCGTCATATTATGCCCTCCCAGGAAGCCTATTCATCCTTCCTGGGACCTTAATTATATCTTAGAAAAATTGACTCAGGCTCCCTTTGAGCCTGCAGCTTCAGCCTCTTTACAGCTTTTTTTTGGAAAACTGTTCTGTTGGCTGTTACCTCAGCCAGACAGGTGTCTGAGCTGCAGGCTATTATGGCTGTACCTTCTTTTTATTTTTTCATAAGGACACGGTGTCCCTTCATATTAATTCTTCTTTTATGCCCAGGGTGGTTAGAATGGTCTCTTAATCAGTCTATTTGTTTGCCCACTTTTCCCCCCTCTCCACTGCCTGCTAGTGAAAAGTTACTTCACACTTTAAATTTGCATAGACATCTCAGATATTATATGGATAAAACTAAAGCCATTCATAAATCTGAGCAACTTTTTTTCCTTTCATCCTAGGTCTTTAGGTTTGGCTATTTCTAAGCAAACTGTTTCTTCATGGATTGATAACGACCAAGAAAAGAAATGACCAGTGAAAAACAGCTCTACTTTCCAAAAACACTATGTATTTTAAGATCAAATTTCTCTAGCGCCTCGGCCATAGCCTTTACAGAGTACAACCTTAGTTACTAATTATCAATTTTGGAGTATTCTGCTGTGGTTGTACTTATTTCTTCATGGATATCTAAGGCCATTTCCTTGTGTTACTCTTTTCATGGGAAAAGCCTTCCTTCTTCTGTTAAGGCTCATTCTACCAGGGCTGTGGCTTCTTCTGGTACTTTTTTTTCAAAAGATTGGATGCAAACTCCATCCTTGAGGCAGCAACTTGGACTTCTGTGCATACTTTTACTAAGCACTATAAGTTGGAGGTGGTTTCCAGGGCTAGAGCTGGATTTGCTAGGGCATAACAGTAAATGTCCTTCTCTTCACTGTTGCAGTATTCACTCCCTCCCTCCCCCCCTGTTTCTTTCTTCTTCTGAATGCACATCTTCCTCTTTTCTCCTTGGATTGTTTCTTCTGAGACTTTTCAGTTCTAAGGGTGGTACATCTGTACATCACCTTTATGCCCTACACCATGCATAAGGAGCATGCATGTGACATACAACATTTCTATTACAACCTAAGGCTGTGGTATACTGGCTGGACGTCAGGCTAACTTAGGCAAGGGATCCCTACTGTAAGGAATACTGCAACAGTGAAAAGAAAGCCATCTACTGTTATTGTAAGATTTTATACAACTGTACTTTCCTTTTCAAGGGTGACACAGGAACAGGTCTACAGGCAGAACAGGATTTTGCATGCGTGTGCTGCAGGAGATCCTGTAACTCCATTTCCCATGCTAAGTACTGTTTGAGATTCTGTCCATATCTTATAATTTACTTTTGCAGTAGCCATCACTGAAGAAGATAGTACAAGTGAATAAGATATTTAGTATGAAGTGCAGTTGTGTGAGAACTCACTATAATAGCAATTAAGCAGGGTCACTGTTGCAGTACTGTTCATCACATAGGGGAGTCAGACACAGACTGACATCTGCTTAAGCAACCCGACTCTCAGAGCTCTGCTTATTCAAGGATACAAGCTAGGATCTCCTCCATTCAGAGATGTATGCCTATGTCCCAGATAAAACAAAGTGCTAACTACACCATTATCTGCTCACTTCTCCAGCAAATCTTACCATGCCCCTGTCCCATGAGTGGATGCAACACCACCAACCTAGTATAGTCAAAACTCCCACTTATGGTATCCCACCCAGAAGTGCTACACTTTTGTGGTGTGAGGTGTGAGCCTGAAACAGTGCTCACTCTGTAAGGGAAGGTGGGTGGAACTACTACATCCATGATCCTGCTCCAGCTACTACTATTACATTGAGTTCAAAAACTGTACTGTGTTCATCAGGTACTGTTCATAAGTGAAACTTACTCCCATAGGGCACCCCCTCAAGCCTGGGAGGGAGACCTTGTGGCTACACTGGGTATCCTATTAGGGGATGCCCTGAAGGATCACCACTGCGTACTACACTCTACCATAGGACTAATATGTGCAGCTTAAGGTATTTGGAGAAGGTGTAGACAGATGACCAGTTTGCTTCCTCACAAATGGACCAATATCTACCTGAAGAAGTCTGCTGAAGTGCGAGCTACTCTTGTGGAATGCATGGTTACACATTCCTGCAGAGGGCTGTCCTTTTTATACTGTAATGCTATGCACTAGCTAGCCATTTGGAAAGCACCTGATTTGTATCTTGTGTGTCCACACTGTACTATACAAAGGCTGTGAACAACAGAGCTGTCCATTGGGGACCTTCACCTGATCCAGATAAAGTGCAATTGCTTATGGATTTTCAAAAAGTGCAGAACCCTCTCCTTTGTTTTGAGGCCTCAGGAAGAGTACTATCAACTGGATTGACTGGTTAAAGAATATATGTAGCACAGCTTTGCACATAAAACCAATATTTTGTCCAGAGGATGAAAGATTGCTAAGAGTTCGTTAGCCATCAGAGCTTTCAGCTCTGAAACCATTCTTGCAGAGGTTATTGTACCAGGAAGATGGTCTTCCAGGCCAAGCACTGAATGTCAATAAACTTGCAGTCTCAAATATGTCTAAGATCAGTAGTTTGAGGACAAAATTAAAATCACACTGACAAAAAATAGCTCTTTGTGGCAAAAGGTGGATCACACACACTAAGAAGTCTTGGCCCAGTATTTCACCTGCTAGAAGTGTGGCAGGCAAGCAGATGTAGCAGAGACATGTCCCTCAGCTGACAAGTAACCCAACACTGCTCTAGAGAGATATGAGATATAAATGAGAACAATGGCCACATCTTCTCTGAGCAGGTCCTTGATGTCCTTCAAGGATGCATCTGCAGTCCTAACATATGGGTTGTCCTGCCTCAGGCAGCCCTTCGGTCGGCCGGATTTCAAAGTCTGGGTCTGGCCTCGGCTGATGTCGCACTTCACCCGACGTCATAGCTGCTGTGAATTGGGTATAAAGGCATCAGCCGACGCCATTTTCCTCAGTCTTTCTTGCCGCGCGGTGCCCGAAGCAGAAGCTGTTCGCAAGTGCCGGTCGGTCAGATCCAGAGATTTCTACTACCGAAGACTTTTAAAAAGCTAAGTACCCCATTGGGGACTCTTTCTTGCCTCAGCCGATGTCAGAAAAAGTAAATAATTGTTTAACTTGTGGGAAACAAATACCTCATAAGGATTTCCACTCTTACTGCCTTCCTTGCTTAGGCCCAGACCACGACGTATCAGCTTGTCTAGCCTGTGCTTCCTTCAACCGACGGACACTTAGACGTCGGTCAGAGTTTGCGGAGGAGTTTTTTGGTCCCGCTTTTGCTTACAAAATGCCGTCGGAGACTCCGACTTCGCAATTAGCTAAAAAGCGTAAGGAAAAGGACCGACACTCACGGTCCGCGGTTTCGGCCGAAACCACGGTTAAGCCTACTGCGAGTGTCTCGGTTTCGGCTGAAACCGAGTCCTCGGTTCTTCCTTCGGCCGAAAGCATACCTCCGACAGCCGAGGCCTCACACAGCATAACTGAATCTGCTACCGAAATTTCTCCTGCTGTAGCAGGCACCCAGGATTTATCAGATACTATTCCTTTAGACATATCTACTCCTGCACGTGGAGCTGCTAGGCCCCCTGCCTCTATGTCCATCAAGGCTTTTTCTAGGGCTAAAGCAGCTAAATCTTCGAAGGCCTTGCCTGCTAAAACCCCACACAGGCCTACTTCTAGTTCCCAAATGCTTAACCTGGCTGAAGATCTCATTTCCTTGATCAGGGGATCCCAACCTCACCCAGACAGGGCCTCTCAACCCCCTCCAGAGAAAAGGCCTAGAGCAGAGCCCCCCGAACCAGTTTTGACTGACTACTCCTCGGATGAGTCAGAAAATTCAAATCCTCCAGAAGGCCCTTATTCTCTGTATGAGGATTCTGATGCAGAAGACTCCATTCCTTCTGCCTCTCCTCCTGAGGAATTTTCTTTTGGGGAAACCTTACATGCTATGAGAGAGCATTTTCAATGGCAGGGCCAGGATTTCTCAGATTCAAGGAAAAGGCTTAAGACCTTTTTACATTTACCACAGCATAGGCCTTTAGCCATTCCTCCAGTACTAACAGTTGTGGATGATGCATTTAATGATGCCTGTACTGCTCCTGACTCTCTTCCCCCGGCCCCTGCCAAACCCGACAGATATTACAGGGTCCCGGACACACACTTTCACTTGTATAAGGCTCCTATTGCAGATCCTGAAACCATTTCTCAGGGCCCCAAAGCTGTAGCAGCTGCCTCTGCCAAAAACCCCCTCCCCTCTGAAAGAGAATCTAGAGCAGGAGTGTCCAACCCGTGGCCCGCGGGCCGCATGCGACCCTCAGAGCTCTTCCATGCGGCCCGCGACCCTTAAATTGAAATTTAATTGAAATTTAAGTTTTTTTCTGTGTGTTTACACGTCCGCGTACTTCAGCTGTTCTGCGCATGCGCCAACTTACTTTTTTCACGTTTTTTTCATGCCAGCGTCTTTCCACTGGTATGCGCATGCGCCAAAACACCGTTCGGTCGTTTTTTATATTTGTGGTAAAGCTGAAGGAAGGAGCGCGATCGTGGTGAAGAGAGAGAGGATTTATTATATTTCACAGACTACACTACAACATCTCCAGCAGTAAAAGGTAAGCTAAGTAATTTCTTGGTTAAAGGATGCATTTTCACTTTCTAGTAATAGTAATGGCAGTGCTTCGTGCACTAACACTTACTTTCGTTGATGCAGTAGATGTGGTTGCAGTATAATCTGAAAAAGATGTATACATTTTAACTGGGGAATGGGTGCACCGGTGCGGCATTTGAGTGATGTGTATTTTTTAAAAAATGTGAGGTGGGCTACGTGTAATTTGAGTACGAAGTGGAAGACTACATACATTCCTGAGGTCTTTCTCTTACAAAGCACTTTATGTCTTGAACTCCTACACGAGAATATTTTTGTAATGTAGTCCACAATTCATTTTAAGGGTCTAAAAATGTGTTGATGTACAACGTCAAATTATGTATCTTGTTTACGTGATGCTCTGCAGGAGTCAGTGATTTGTAGTGTCTTTTAGTGGTCGTTTACGAGCAGTTCTCTTAACCGATCAACAAGTCAATAAATAGTATTATGTACCACAAAGCTAGACATATCAAAACTTACTATTTATTATGTTATTTCATTAGTTTGTGTATGCATGTATGTTCGTTTACCGGGGTAGTGCGTTGATCACAACAGACCAGTTTTAGGCACATCTTTGCTGAATGCAGTCACAATCATAAACATATGCATAAACTATAACAATTGTAGAGAAATATTTCGTGAGATGTGAAGTTACCAATATTTTGTACTCCATGACTTGCATAGCATATGCTGAATATGTTTGCTGTCCTCTGTGTAGCCCTGCAGTACAGTGCACCTGTCTTGAATACACGTAGACCTACATACTACTCCGAGGTTGAAATTTAAAATATACATTTTGAAGCGGAAAGTATTATCTAGGCTAGGGATGCCTGACCTGCTGTGAATGTGAGTGGGAAGCAATGTAAATGCTGCAGAAATCCCTTCGCGCCTATCAGGAGCCACTATCTACTCGGTGCAGCCAGCGGTTGCAATTGCAAACATGTAGGATAAGTAGTCTTAAAACACAAAGAAGGCAAAAAAATCAAGTCTTTATATTTACAACCAGGATTCTTAAGTCACATGCATAATGCTTTAGTTTTGGGTATAGGAATACGTAAGAGGTAGGAGAAAGCAGAGGTAATATAGTTAGATTGCCTCTGGAATAATTTAAAGAAGGTAAGGAGACATAGGAAACAAAAAGTAATAAAAGAAAGCTGAATTGCAGGTTTGACAAAAAGGGTAGGAATAATGGATCTGAAAGATCAGAGTAATATCAGCAGGAAGAGAAGATGGGATTGGTCAGTATGCAGATTAGTGAAGAAAGTGAGTTAACATAGATTAAGAGAAAGATTCAGCAGAAGACAAGCAGCCAGTCAGGTGAAGTGAATTAAGAATCCCAGAGGGTTAAGAGTAATATGTAAAGTCATGACATCTTTTGTACAGTCAGTTAGGGTTTCTATGGTACAGTATGACTGATGCTAAGGGGATTGTAGAATCGCAAGATGAGGGCAGCATTAATTGGGATGTAAAGTAAGGAATTATGATCTGTGAGAATGTACTGACAGGATGTATACCACAGGGGAAGAGTTGAATGGTGCACAGCGGTCACTGTGTAACTGGGTAAGCACACTGGGCAGAAGTGTCCCTTTACTCTGTAGTTAAGACACTTGCTCAGAAGTGCTGTTACTTTCTGAGCTAAACTGTCCGACACTAGACTTGTGTACCAAGTAGTTGACCATTATCTAGCACTGTTCTATATCTAGTTATAGTACATATTTATCATTTATGAGGGACCATGCTTAGCCTCTTAAGTGATCCAAAGGTCATAGTTTTCGTTTGACAGAAGCAATTAAATTAAAATGTTGTTTTGGTACACATATGAACATAATGGTAGAAAGAGGTTGCTAGTTTGTCATGTCTGCCCAGATGCTGAATCTAACTGTAAGCAGCTGCCCTCACTCCACCCTTTTCTTCCTTCTACCACCTGTAAACCGAATAATTGGTTCTCACTGTGGTAATTGCATTACATTTGCTTAATGGCAGAAGGAGTCAATAAGTCTATCTAGTCTGCCCTTTTAAGTGCATTGAACATTACTAGATTAGAATGTTAGACATCTGCATTTGCTTCCTTGGTATATTAAACAGCTGGGAAGCTTGCTTTCTATCAAGCCATCCTTGTTTGGAAACCAAATACTTTTACATTACAAGTGCTTTAATTTCTACTTTAGATGTAAATGTCTTATATATGTGTTTGTTAGTAAGCAATGCAGTTTCTTATTAGTTTAGTGTGCACCTTGCATGTATTATAGCAGCCTTAGCTGAATTTGTGGTTTGTCAAACTTACCTGTTTTTGTTTATTGGATGTGTGCCTGCTATCTCACAGTCCCAGTGATGCTGGCAGAGTTATAATGCTGTGCATTGCTTGAGTTCTGCTCCTCTTGTAACAATATTTAGCTGTGCAAGTTGTTAGATGAATACATTTCATATGTTTTTAAACCTTATCTCACTTGCCACTCGTGTGTTGTTAGTGGGGCTTTACCATTAATGTCTACTGTGCACACATTCTTTCAGAATCATGTTGTGTAATCTTTGGTTCAGTGATATTTTTATGATTTGACAACAAATTTTATGTACCTATGTTATGTGCATATAGCATAGTATGTCTATTAGAATGAGATATTGAATTTTAGGGCAAATATTATGCATTTATTAATTTATTCATTGTTCAAACTACATACAATACAGCAAGTGGGGTCGACTTTGTATTAGTCCGCATATACCTGTGGTCTTTTGCTCTTCAGTTACGTTAGAGACCTTTTTTTTTTTTTTTTTTTTCTCTTCATTTTGTCAGAGACCTTTTTTTTTGGTCCTCACTTGCCGTTTGCCCCCAGACCATTTCTGTTGACTCAATGCGGCCCTTCCAACTGAAAAGGTTGGACACCCCTGATCTAGAGCATTAGAGAGATGGGGTAAAAAAGTTTATACTTCTGCTACTCTTTCGGCTAGGGCCTTAAACTGCCAATTCCACATGATCCAGTATCAGGAATTTTTGTTAGACCAGCTAAATAAAAAACTGTCCTCTCCTGAACCAATAGACCGTAAGTCCCTTCAGGATTTGGTACATAACACTCAGCAGGTCAGTAATCATTCTTTAAAATGCGGCTATGATGCACTGGAGGCTTCCTTTAGGTCAGCCATGACTGGAACCGTGATCAGAAGGCATGCATGGTTAAAAGAGCAAACCTTACCAGACCATGTCAAGTCAAGGCTCCTAGATGCTCCCATGGAGAAACAAAGTTTGTTTGGCTCCCCTGCACAGCAAGTGCTAAAGAAGGTGGAAGAAAAAGCAAAATCTGTTCAAACAGTCAAGGATTTCTTACAGGTCCAACCTCCGAGGTTTAGTAGAAATTGGCCTACGAAGACTTGGTCCTTTCCAGACACCTCCAGAGCACAGAGAGGCCGAAATAGGCGCCCAAGAGGCAGAGGTCAATCCAGAGGGGCCTACAGGGGACGCCAGTGGCAGCCTAACAACCAGAGAAGTACTGCCACAGATCCAGCTACTACCACTTCAACAGGACAGACACAATGACTTGGCTCTGATACCGCCTACCAGGGAACAATTGGAAGCACCCTTAGGCGGAAAGCTAGCCTTATTTTCCGTAAACTGGCATTACATTACAGGAGACAAATGGATTTTACAGACAATAGACAAAGGCTACAGGTTTCACTTCCACACTCTACCAAAAAAGAGAGGAATGCCAAACCTTCCACCAAACCAAAAAACAAACGCTCTAGGACAAATCAACCACTTACTAAGAATGAGAGCTATAGAAAAGGTACCACCTATGGAACAGGGGCAAGGATTTTACTCCAGACTTTTCCTGGTACCAAGAAAAGAAAACCAATGGAGGCCTATTCTCGACCTGTCCCTCTGAACACATATCTCATTGTTCCAAAATTCAAAATGCTGACCCTACAGCAACTTCTTCCCATGCTGGGCAAGGAGTCTTGGCTGGTGACTCTAGATCTCAAGGAGGCATACCTGCACGTCCCTATATGACCAGATTGCAGAAGATACCTCAGATTTCTTGCAGGATCAGAGCATTATCAATTCTCAGCATTGCCCTTTGGCTTATCTACTGCACCCAGAGTATTCACGAAATGCCTGGCATCAGTAATTGCTCATTGCAGGCTTCAGGGAATTCAGATTTATCCATACCTGGACGACTGCCTGATACAAGCGGACAACAAGACCAAATTAACACAAAATTTGGAAAAAGTTATACAACTACTACAAGCCCTGGGATACACAGTCAACATGAAAAAGTCAAGACTGTTACCATCCCAGAGGATAACATTCTTGGGTGCAGAATTGGACACTTCAAATCAGATGGCTTTTCTCACAGCAGAAAAACAAAAGCAACTACCACTCTATTTCAGGGCATTGACAACACAGAACCAGCTTACAGCAAGGAAAGTCCTGCAAGCCCTGGGTTACATGGCATCCTGCATAATATTGGTTCCACATGCCTGGCTGCATATGAGGAAGTTGCAATGGTACCTAAGGAATATATGGTCTCAACACAAGCACAGCCTAGAAGTTCAGATTCCAATAATTCCATGCCTGAAGCAAGAATTCCTGTGGTGGGCTCAGGCCTGTCTGTTGAACAGAGGACTGCCCTTCCACAAACCTCACCCAAGCCAGACTATCACCACGGATGCCTCGGACCTAGGCTGGGGGGCACACATGGTGGACAAGTGTATACAAGGCCTATGGACACAAGACCAGCTGAACCTGCACATAAATCAAAAAGAGATGCTGGCAGTCAAACAGGCAATCCAGACATTCAGACCGTTTCTTCAACAGGGTCATTTGCTGATAAGGACGGACAACACCACAGTCATGTGGTATATCAACAAACAAGGAGGCACACATTCATATCCTGTATGCCGGATGGCAATGGACCTGTGGAATGTAGCCCTGAACCTCAACATTCAGCTCCAGGCCATATTTGTGCCAGGAAAAGAAAATATACTAGCAGACACCTTAAGCAAAACTACCACGGATGCCCACGAATGGATGCTGCATCCAGACATCTTCAAATCCATTACAAAGAAATGGGGACTACCAGAAATAGACCTGTTCGCATCCCCACACAACCACCAATTGAGGAAATTCTGCACAAGGACATCCCACCCACTAGCTTGGAAGGTGGACTCCCTCTCCTTCAGTTGGGAAAACCTGACAGCATATGCATTCCCACCTCTTCCTTTGATGCACAAAGTGCTACTGAAGATCAAAGAAGATCGACCAAGGATCATCCTGATAGCTCCAGACTGGCCGAGGCAGCATTGGTACCCGCTACTGAGGAGTATGGCTCGGTCACATGCATGGCCTCTTCCTCTAGTTCCTTTACTGCTAACACAGAACAACTTCAAGATCCTACATCCAAACTTGAAAACACTACAGCTGGCTGCCTGGAATATTATATAAAACAGAATAACCCAGATTTATCCCAGAGGGTTAAAGACATTATACTGGAGGCTCGCAGACCCTCCATAAGGAAGACTTACTCAGCCAAATGGAAAAGATACCTCATTTGGAGTACAGCAAAAGGAGAAAGTGTATCATTACCAAATATAGCTAACATCCTGGAATACTTAGCAGACCTTTTCCACAATGGCCTGTCTTACTCCTCCATTAAGATTCATGCATCAGCAATTTCAGCAAAATACAACATGGATCCTCCAGTCTTCTCTCATCCTCTACTCAGGCAGTTTCTGAGAGGAATTAAAAATGTAAAGCCTCCAAGGAAGCCACCTTTGCCTACATGGGACCTCAACTTTGTCCTGGAAAAGTTAACACTTCCCCCTTTTGAGCCAGCAGCAACAGCAGAGTTACAGTTCTTATCTTGGAAAACTGCTTTCCTGCTTGCAATCACTTCAGCAAGAAGGGTTTCTGAATTACAGGGATTAATGGCAGTACAGCCCTTCCTTATCTTCCACCAGGATAGAGTATCCTTGAGAACCAACCCTACTTTTATGCCAAGGTGGTCTCCAGGGTATCATTGAACCAAGCAATACATCTACCAACATTCTTCCCCAACCCACAGAACAGAGGGGAAAGACTACTACATACCTTGGATGTGCACAGACAATTGCGCTACTATCTGGACAGAACCAAGAACAATAGAAAAACTGACCAGCTTCTGGTAGCATATGCAACAGGAATGGAAGGAAAAGCAATTTCAAAACAGACAATCTCAAAATGGATAGGAAATTGCATTAGATTTTGTTA
Organism: Protopterus annectens; assembly: GCF_019279795.1. NCBI lineage: Eukaryota > Metazoa > Chordata > Ceratodontiformes > Protopteridae > Protopterus > Protopterus annectens. Next base: position 22,565,643 of record NC_056728.1, on the reverse strand, counting down.
CTCTTTTCATGGAAAGACAACTCCAGAAAACATCAGGCCTCACTCCACAAGAGCTACAGCCACTACTACAGCTTTCTTACGAGGAGTGGCTACCAAAGACATTCTAGAGGCTGCTACTTGAGCTCCGTGCATACATTTGCCAAGCATTATAATCTACCTTTATACTCCAGATCCCGAGCAGGTTTTGCAACTGCTGTTTTGCAAGGGATCTTAACTACACCATAATCATTTTAGTGCCTCCTCCTCCAGTTTGGCTATGGTATTCTACCCATATGTTAGGACTGCAGATGCATCCTTGAAGGACATAGTACAGTTTTGTACCTACCATAAATGTAGATGTCCGAGAGGTATGCATCTGCAGTCAGGATTACCCACCCTCCTTCCCCTCTGTGGTACTCCTAGGGTATTTGCCCATCTTGTAGCTAGCTGGGGGAATCTATTATGGTGTATTTGTTGTATATATGTATATACATGTTATTTTTGTTTGCTCTCTACTGTTTGGAATCATTTGCATTTATCCAAATTTAGCCTTCCTAGAGGGCACCTGGCACCTGGGGCAAGAAACACTGAGGAAAATGGCGTCGGCTGATGCCTTTATACCCAATTCACAGCAGCTATGACGTCGGGTGAAGTGCGACATCAGCCGAGGCCAGACCCAGACTTTGGAATCCGGCCGACCGAAGGGCTGCCTGAGGCAGGACAACCCATATGTTAGGACTGCAGATGCATACCTCTCGGACATCTACATTTATGGTAGGTACAAAACTGTACTTTCCTCTTGTTCCAAACAGAAATCCTTTGCAATTTTGCCAGGTATGATTTCCTTGCAATTTTGCCAGGTATGATTTCCTTTTTTTAGGTTTGCTGGCCTCTTTCAAATTGTTCAACACATCCTAAGAGAAAAGTTGCCTGAGAGGAATAAGATTCAGGTCTTCCAAGCCATCAGTCTTAGTCCTTTCAGAGTTGAGTGGATTAAGGTTTAGACTCTCTGTGTAAGCACACATATAGATTGTAGCAGAAGGTATGGTGGTTGCTTGGCTAGTTGTGACCATCAAAATCCAGTACTGCCTGTGCAAGAATGGCATTATGAAAATCATGCTGGGGGTTGCTTCCTGTGCACTTTCTCCACCATCCCCAGAATAAGAGATGTTGCAGAAAGGTAGACAGGCATATGTGCCACCACAGAACAGAGGTGTCATCCATCCTCATACCTATCTGCATGTGAGTCTTATACAGTAAACAAGGAACTGATGATTTGTCTGAGAGGCAAAACAATTCTATAGCGGGCGGGAACTCTCATCTGGCCAGCAGCTGTGAGAATACTTTCTCAATTTCTATCCATGGTTTCATGCAATGTCCTTCTCAGGCTGTCCGTGTTAGTGTTGCATTGAGATGATGTTTATATGGCATTGAGTTCCAATCTAGATTAAGCCACTAGCTTTTACACCTGCATGGCTACTCAGCACAGTAGGTAGGATCCTGTCACACCCTGTTTGTTTATATAACACATCACAGTGATGCTGTCTATGTTGACTTGGAGAACGCCCTTTCTGTACTCTTCCTTTCAAGATTTGCAGACTAGGAGCACTGCTAGCATATCCTTCAGGTTGATGTGGAAGTTATTTTCTGGAAACCAAGCCTCTGAGATACAAGTCTTTCCATACATATCCCTCAGCAAAATCTGAAGCATCAGTGGTCAGGAACTAGATTGTTTCTGTTTTAAGGAAAGGTATCCCGACATTCCTCCACACATGGTAAGTCTACGATAAAAAGCCCTTTTGAATACAGGGCAACACATGAAGCACCATCTACAGAGGTTATAAGAACTGGGTCCAGGGCATCCTGAAGAACAGCTGAATATTCTTCATATGCAACCTGGCTAAGGATACCATAAGTATAGTGGATGCAATATACCCTAGTGACTTAAAAAATCCCTAGCTGTCATGTGGTCCCTGCTGGTCTGATGCAGAAGGAAGGTTTGTCAGGGTTAAGCCTTGTCCCAGTGAGCTATACAATGCAGTCTTCTGTTTTCTTTGTTCAGAGCAATCCGCATGAAAATCTTTGTCCTTTGTGGGAAGATAATTAACATTGGGAGAGTTATTCCAAACTAGACTTTAGAGGCAATCCACAGTAACCTTTAAGCTGCCTAGTATTTGCTGCTTTGTTTAGGCTTGCTGGAGGCAGTCACTCATTATACAGGTACCTGTGAACCTGTCTTATCCTTAAGGACAGTACCACTCGGCTAGGTACTTCATAAATATGAGTGCAACAAAGAGGTCAAAGTGCAGGGATATTGAGTGGTAAAGCATACGACTGACTGTGAATCTCATTTTTATGTGACCCTTGTGGATGAGGACACAAAAGTATCATCCTTCGCGTCCAATGTGATCAGAAAGGCCTTTAGGAAGAGCAAGGGGGAGCATCAACAGCAGGGTGAGCATTTTGAATTTAGATGTATTTAAGACGTTGAGCTTTCATAAATCTAAAATTGGCTTTCAGGAACTGTCCTTCCAGAGGGATCTAGGAATATTCTGTTGCCCCCCCTTTTCTAGCAGTTGCTGAACAATGAGTAAGGCAAAATGTAGTTGCTCGACTGGAATTAAGGGAAGAATGGAGGAATGGGCTTGAATATATCCAATAACCTTCTAAAATAATGCTCAGAACCGAGCTGTCTGTATTTGTCCTTGTCCACACCTCACAGAAGTGGCAGAATCTGCCTCCCAGGCTGATGTGCTGCAGTTGTGGGAGAAGGGAGAGTTCTGAGTCTTGGTTACTGAATGGGTTTGGAAGATCCACTCCATGCCTGCCTCTGTGTTTTCCTTTTTACCCACTCAAAAGCTGCCTTTCTTATGATGGTATTATCACAACCATGCTGTCTCGGTGGCCTGTTATTATCGTTACCAGGGTTTTGGCCTGTTATTATCGCTACTACACTTTGTAGGTAACCAATTATTTCTATTTTCACAACCAGTCATTTTCAGCAGCATGTTATTAGTGTAACAGTACTAAGATTTTGTAAGACATCTTCTCACTACTACACTTTATTTAACTGTGATTGGAGTGGTTGTTATTTTGCACAGAATTTCATCGGTGTATGTTACTTTGACTGAGATTGGATATCTCTGTTATGTAATGTTTGTGTCACATTGGGCAATGACCGTGGACCATGAATAAGGGCCAAAAACGTTTTGTAGGGAGCTGTACTTAATTCAAACGAAGGAATCTTCAGAAGCAGTATAGTTATTGTACCATTTATGGATATGTTTTTTCTTGCATTTTCACACTCACTTTGTGATCATATAGTTTTCAGCCTTTCAATGCTTGAAAGACCACACAGTACTGACTTTAAGGTGGAAATGGAAAGGATGCAGTCTGTAAACTATGAATATGAAATGAACACTTTCCAGCAAGAAAAACATATCCATAAATGGTACAATAAGTATTCTGCTTCTGAAGAATCTGTCAAGGAAGTTAAGCATGTCACACCAGATATGATTTATTACTACAAATCATAAGAAGATCATGAAAGTCTTGTGGAAGCCTGATTGTATTTTACATACTGTGCCTATTTTAGTTTCATGGAAGGAGCTGGCGAGAAAGCGTAGTAGTTGTGCCAGCTGCGAAAGCATGGTTGTGATAATACGCAAGTACAAAAAAAAAAAAAAAAAAAAAAAAAAAAAAAAAAAGCAGACATGATATAAGCCTTGTTTACAACTTTACAACTTAGAAAATGATTTGTAATTTTTAAATTTTCCATCATTTCAAACTTGTTATGACCCTGCTAAACTTATTTATACCAGACTATAAAATGTTGGTCAGTCACTATCAGCACAGCATGGACTGAGCATTTTAATGCTAGTGCCTGCATTATATTGGTTTGATCAGCATGGATCTCTGGCATGGACTGGATATTTTAAATGCTAGTGCCTGTATTGTATTGATTTGAACAGATAGCTGCACTGTTAAAATTTGGAGTCCCTCTATCAGTGAGCAATAAAGAACATTTTGATGTTTGTAAGCAGAAGATAATTTTGATTATTTTAAATAAATTGCTTAAGCTTGTGCCTTGGTGTCTTGTGTCACTTCTTCTCAACAGTATTAACCTCAGAATCTTGGTAACAGACCATAACAGTAGGGCAGGGTATTCATACCCTGGATTCTTCTGTTGAGAAACCTTTGAGAGGGTTATGTCTTTTGCAAGTGCCCGGTTAGGTACATGCCAAAGGAAGCATTGTACTAAATGATGGGTCTGTTAAGGACTGAGTAGAGTGGTACTATAACTTCATTGGACCAGGATGTCATACCCTTGCTTATGATTTAATTTTCTTACTATATTGGCTATGCATTGGTTGAAGGCCAGATTATTATCTACATATGCTCCTAGATCCCTAACTACTCTTTGGGGTGCTTTACCAATGAAGTAATTAACTTGGGTGGACAATTTCCCAAAGGGTACTATAATGCATTTATTCATCTTGAGTTTGAATTCATAGCTGTGGCACCAGTCATTTGTTTGTGGTAGACCATCATGTAGAATATTGGTGTTATGGGGGAAATCTATGATAGCTCCCAGTTTACAGTCATCTGCAAACTTGGTAACCCAGAGGCCTGTGACATTAGTCTTGACTTCCAAGAAATGTATGCCAAACAGGAGCAGGCCCAACATAGAGACCTGGGGTACTCCACTAGTGACCTGTCTCCTGTTTTTTGGGTCATATCTGTGAGCAAGCTAGCAATTCAGAGAGTTATGTAGGGATTTATAGCTAGTTATGAGAGTGTCGACAACACCTGAGTGGGGTATTAAATTGAATGGCTTGGCCAGTTGAAGGTAAGCAGTATACCCCATTGTCCCCTCATCTATAGACTTGGTGACCCTCTCAAAGAAGTCTGCTTGGCAAAGTTGAATAGGCAAGACCTTCCCTTAACAAAGCCAAACTGGGATGGGTCCATGTATGTAAGTTGTCAGTGTCCTTTTGTTGATCATTTCCATAATAATTAATTCCATGGTTTTGCATGTTAAACTTCTCAGACTGATGGGTCTGTAGTTCCTGTGGTCAGGTCATAGTCCATCCCTTGAACAGGAATGACCATGCTGCCCTCCATTCACCTGGCATGTATCTTTTTTTGAGGCTGTGGTTAAAGGGTACCTCAAGTGATCTTGCTAGGTCATGTTTTATACTATTTAGGAGAAAACTGGGGATATTGTCTGAGTCCATTGAAGCAGTGTTTTGGCCTTAGTGAGTGCTGCCAGGATCTGTACCCTATTGATAGTTGGGAGGGATGTACTTGAAGGGATTTCACAGGGGGTAGTGGAGGGAGAAGTGGAGAATTAAGTTAAAGCTAAATTTTTCAGCTAGAAGATTTGGTATATAACCCCGGTCAGTGAAGTTTGTGTCATTTATCACCAGTTCTGCACACCATTGTGTGCTACCTTTAAGATTCCTGACATAGCTTAAAGAAAGCTTTGTGATTGCCCTTATCCTGACCTCATAATTACTGACTTTATTAGACCTCTTATTTTCTAATTTAGTTGAATCGGACAGCTTGTGTCTCTGAGGGTTTTTCTTTCTGATTTTGGCAATGACTTTTTCTGTTTTGTTATATACCCTGTTAAGATAAGGATTCCACTCACGGGATTTGTTTGTGGTGTTAGATTTGGGCGTACTTCTGGTAGGTATGGCAGCCTCAATGCAGCCATTTACACATTTGTACAGGGTTTCTGTGAATAATTCTGCATAGGTAGCTATGTTTGCAGGGTTTGGGGAAGCTGTGAGTTCTGACAAACTGTCACAAAATAGGATGTAATTTTCTTTACAAGAGTTCCTAACTCTGCAAGTCTAGTTGGGTTTTCCAGGTTGATTTTTATTTCAAAGGAGACAGCTTTATTGTTCAACCTCACCATGTGACCCAGGGGGTCCCATGTTGGTAAGTACTAGGTCCAGTATATTTGATCCTCTTGTTGTAGTGCACATTATCTGGGTTATGGTGTTCATGTTGATAAAGTCCAGGAAATGTTCTGCCTGTGAGTTAGAGGCAGTGTACATTTCCCAGTGTACAGAGGGATAGTTCAAGTCTTCCATGAATAGGGTATTTTGTTGGATGGTGAGCACCTTTAGTAGGTCTAAGTAAGAGTAGTAGTCTTCTTTATGAGACATAGAGGGTAGCCTGTAGCTGGCCAGGACAGGGTAAGGAGTCTTGTCTATGCAGACGTGGATGAACTCCAGATCATCATCCTGTTTAACCAACCTGGAGTTGCATTTGTTGTTAATGGTGATTGAGAGAGTTCCACTTATAGCTCCTGTCTGTGCTGCTGTTTGTCTAAATGTATGGAAGGCACTGTAGCCTTGCACTGATGCAGTACTTTCTGTGGTTTTAAACCAAGTCTCAATAGTAGCACAGATGTCTACATTATTCAGAGTGAGGGGAGCTTGTAGGGTGTGCAGCTTCTTGTTTAGGCTCCTAGCATTAAGCATCAATATTATTTATTTATTTATTGACATTTGTTGACCAGGAAAATCCATTGGGCCATTGACCCATTTTCAGTGGAGGCCCGGGGAGAAAAGCTCCACGTTAGTACATTCAAAAATAAAGAACATTAAGACATTTAATACTTAAAAAAAAACATTTGCACATTATATACCATAGTGGTAGTACATTCAATATAGTACATTTAAAAATAACATATTTATAGTTCCATATTCAGATAAAATTTCACAGAAGGTTTTGAAGCAAAGGAGAGAGTAAAGTCAATGAGTAAAGGGGGAGCAGTATATAGTGAGGTAAGTTGTAAAGTCAATGAGTAAAGGGGGAGTAGTATATAGTGAGGTAAGTTGTAAAGTCAATGAGTAAAGGGTGAGTAGTATATAGTGAGGTAAGTTGCAAAGTCAATGAGTAAAGGGGGAGTAGTATATAGTGAGGTAAGTTGTAAAGTCAATGAATAAAGGGTGAGTAGTATATAGTGAGGTAAGTTGCAAAGTCAGTGAGTAAAGGGGGAGTAGTATATAGTGAGGTAAGTTTTAAAGTCAATGAGTAAAGGGGGAGCAGTATATAGTGAGGTAAGTTGTAAAGTCAATGAGTAAAGGGGGAGTAGTATATAGTGAGGTAAGTTGTAAAGTCAATGAGTAAAGGGGTGTAGTATATAGTGAGGTAAGTTGCAAAGTCAATGAGTAAAGGGGGAGTAGTATATAGTGAGGTAAGTTGTAAAGTCAATGAGTAAAGGGGGAGCAGTATATAGTGAGATAAGTTGTAAAGTCAGTGAGTAAAGGGGGAGTAGTATATAGTGAGGTAAGTTGTAAAGTCAATGAGTAAAGGGGGAGTAGTATATAGTGAGGTAAGTTGTGAGTGTCACATAGGATAGTTTAGTATGAGGTAGGGAGAAGGAGAGAAATGTCAGGCAGTAAAGGGCAGCAATATATACTGAGGTAAATTGTGACTGCCACTTAGGATAGTTTAGCATGAGGTGGGGAGGCTATGGAGGTCTGATTGTTGTGCAGTGACAGGATAAGTTTTTTGGTAGTGTAGTTTGAGTAATGATTTAAAGAGTTTTGAAGATTCCATTAGAGTTATATGGAAGGGTAATGTGTTCCAAAGTTTGGCTATATCATAGGAGTAAAGACTTTGTCCAGATCTTTTGTTTGGTTTTATAACCTTTATTAGTTGTTTCTGAGATGATCTAAGCGACTGAATAATAGTGTAAGTTTGTACGACTGAGTGATGCGCTGGACAGAAGTGGGGTTTCAAAATTAGTTTATGTGCCATTGTTAGTTGGGTATAAGAAAGATGGCTCAAGAATTCGACCCAGTTGAGTTCTGCAATTGCTTCACAGTGGTGTGTGCGGTTTGGTTTTCCTGAGGCAAATTTAGCTATTTTATAATAGCAGGATTGCAGTTTATTCCTAAGGGATGAAAGTAGGTTGGTAAAGATAGCACTTCCGTATAGAAGGGAAGGGAGGAGTAGGGTACTTGCTAGTTTAGCTTTTGGTTTGCTTGTTGAGGTATAATTTGTGCCTATGTAGTTTGCCTAATTTGAAGTGTACTTTTTTTATTGTGTTATGAATATGTGGCTCAAAGGTAAGCTTGTCATCTATTGTTATACCTAATAGTTTGGCAGTTCTAGCTATTTCTATTTCAGTTCCATCTTTAGAAAAAATCTTAAAGTCTGTGCTTGGTGGTTTTGAAATGAATAGGAGTAGTTTTGTTTTTTTGTCGTTTAGTAGCAGTTGAGAATTATTTAGCAGGTTTCTATTGAAGTAAAAGCTTTTTGGGTTATATTGAGAAGGTCAGAGACATTGTTTGTGAAAGAAATAATTGTCGAATCATCGGTGTATTGGATCAAGTTACCTAGTTGAGAGACTTTGTGAAGGTCATTGATAAAAATATTGAATAATAGTGGCCCTAGAATGGAACACTGAGGGACTCCTATGTTGTTTTTTTTTTTATAGGTAGATTGTGCATTTTGACATTTTACCGATTGTTCCCTGTAGGAGGTGAACCATTTGTCAGAACTGGGGGGACATCCTAGTTTTGATATTTGGTGTAGTAGTTTATATGATGCTGTGTCGAAAGCTTTTGACAGATCTAGTAGGATTACTGAGGTATAGAGACCAGTGTCAAGGGCTTTGTTGACAGTATCTGTGAAAGAGAGCAGGGCCGTAATTGTGCTATGTGCTGGATGGAAGCCATGTTGTATGGGAGAGAGAAGCTCATTATCTAGGAGGTGTTTAAGTAGTTGAGTGTGTACACATTTTTCTAATATTTTTGATAGTGGTGAAAGTATTGAGATTGGGCAGTAGTTTGATAGGTCATGGGAAGTTCCACCTTTATGTAGTGGGGTGATGATGGATTTTTTCCATAAGTTTGGGACATAGCATTCAGGGAGAGACCGCTTTATTAGTATACTGACTGGGTATGCAGCTGTGCTTGATGCTAGCTTTAAATATTCAGGGGGGTGTTTGTCAGCAGAGAGAGAGAGCAGGGTTTAAGTTTATTTAGAAGTTTGCATATTTGTGAGGTAGGAATGGGTTGGATGGAGAACAAAGGTGCTGTTGGATTATTAATGCAGGAGTCTAGAGTAGGGGAAGTTTTATTATTATGTGAGAAATCTGTTATAGGGTCTTTGATTAGGTTTTGAATAGTAGTAATGAAATGGGTGTTAAAATCATGAGAGATTTGCTGTGGGCTTTTGTCAGGTGTGGGGGATGGGTTTTGTAAAGTGCCAGGATTAAGTAATGTGGAGACTGATTTCCAAAACTTATTTGGATTGTTGTTTGCAGTGGATAGCTGCGAGGTAAAGTAGTTTTTCTTATCTTGTATGACTAATTTTTTGGAATTATTTTGGAGTTCCTTATAGGCAAGTTCGGTTTGTTTAGTTTTAGATTTTTGCCACAGTTTCCATGCTTTATCTCTATGGAGGAGGCTTTGTTTTGTTGATTTTGTTAGCCAAGGGGCATGGTTAGCCTTGGTACGGTTGATTTGAGTAGGGGCTAAGCTATTTAGTGTGTCCAGGAAAAAGTTTGTTGAAATAGTTATCAGCTTCATTAGGGGGAGAGTTTTTAGTGGAAGCCAATTTGGGGTTTTTAAGATACTTACAAATGTATCTGGATCAAAGTGGGTGAGATTTCTGGATGTTTTGTAAGTGTGTGTTTTTGATATTTGAAGGTGGGTCCTATGGGTGAATGCTGGGAGGTGGCTACTTAGTATGCTAGGTAAGGTGCCTGAGTTAGTTTAAGATTTCTTTAAGTTTTTTTTTTTTTTTTTGGTAGTATTGTTATTTTGACATTGCATAAAAAGGCTGTAAGGAGTGGACAAAGTTTTAGCCAATATCTGAAAGTCCAGGGGGGACAGGTGCAGACCACCCTTGGCAAAGTGATATGGTGCGTTAACTGCCACTAGAATTGGAGTGTGCAATCTTAGCTCTACAACAATATTTACGTACATAAATTCATTATGTTGTATGGATTATTAATATGTAACTTATTTATAGTCAGTCATTCAGTTTGCCTTCAAGATATCTTTATGAAACTGCCTCAGCTCTGTCATCAATCACATAGCGACCATTACATATACTGTGGTGCAGCATATGCAAAATAAAATGCAATCAAGGGATATATATTACGTTGATTTAATTTGCAGTAACTTCATTTTTATAACGGAATGACAGATAAATATTTGAGCAACTAACACTTTTAATGTCCGGCTCAACTGTATGCATGTAAATGATTTACATGATCAACAAGATGTTCCGTACTGGTATAACATTAGCTCGTTTCTAAAGCTGATACACAGCAGAATTGACCAGTAAGTATTTAGACTGGATTCATAAAGGTTACCACCAATTGTACACTTTTTGAATTGAAGAACATCCCCACCGCAGTGTTTTATGGTAACCTTTATGAAAACGTCCTTTTGTTTTTCCTGCTAAACGCAAAAGGCGTGACCAGCTACATTTTGTTTAGAAGAAAAAAGTAGTGGGATTTTGCTCCTACCAACTGCGAAATATACTCTGCATATGTTACTCATAAGTGCAAACAGATTCCTAATACAAGTTAAGCACCAATAGTACATTTCATAAATTCATAGGTGTTCATAGGCTGATACTAGGCTATCTGCCCTAGGGCATTTATAAGCCTAGCTAGAGTGTATTTGGCTTTTGCCACCCTTTTAGATTAGTTGACTGTGCCTCTGTATAGTAGGTCACAGAAGGTAGCCCTTTTAAGGTTAGTTTACTGTACCTCTGTCAAGCAGGGACACAGAAGAGATCCCGGGGTAAACTTACGATCTCCCATCCACCCGTCAAGATTCCTCTTGAAGAGGGTCAGTGAGGGGCTCTGCCTAACATGGATTGGGATTTTGTTCCAGATTGAAGGGAGCCTCTGGGATATGAATCTGTCCCTCCAGCATGTCCTATTTATTTCTGTTCTGAGGTTCAAGTCCCTGGAGCGTGTAGCTCTATGGGATTTGGATTTCCTGAGGTGAAGCATGTCCATTAATTCTGGGTTGGACATGGCTTTATACGTCAGACACAGATTGCCTCTGAGTAGGCGGTACGCAGCTGAGTAGAGTTGGAGTTTCTTTAGCCAAATTGCATAGGGCATCTGTTTGAGCCCCTTGATCCTCTTGGTGAGGTACTTTTGGGGTCTTTCCAGTTGCTGCAGGTGTCGGGTAAGGTACATCCCAAATGGGACATTGTATTCAATTATGGGCCTGATAAGTGATGAGTAGAGGGGGCACAATGACCTCTCTTGATCTAGATGTGAATCCTTTCATGATAAGGTGGGGAGTATAGAAGGCCTTTCTAACCACTTTGGCAACGTGATTGTCAAAGGAGAGATTGCTATCTACTTGGGTCCCCAGGTCCCTAATTACTTCTTCCGTACTTAATGGATTACCACCTATGTGGTAATTTGTGGGCACTTTGTTTTTCCCAAAGGGGATGACTATGCACTTTTTGGCTTTTAGCCTTAGGCCATGGCTCTGGCACCAGTTATCCATCTCTGTGAGACCCTTTTGGAGGATGCTTGTGTCAGCCGGAGAGTCGATTATGGCACCCAGTTTGCAGTCATCTGCGAACTTGGTCAGCCATAGTCCACCCGTGTTAGCCTGTACCTCGGAGAAATATATACCGAACAAGAGAGGTCCCAGGACTGAGCCTTGTGGGACGCTACTTGTAACTGGTTTAGAGTCTGACATGGCACCTGCTATTCTGACCATGTGGGTTCTATCCCTGAGCCAGTTTGCAACCCATCTTGTGACATAGGGGTTGATATTTAAGCTGGTGAGCTTATTTATGATGCCCGAGTGGGGTATTGTGTTGAAGGCTTTTGCGAGGTCCAGGTAGGCTGTGTGGACTACCTTCCCTTCATCTATGGCTTTGGTAACTGTTTCAAAGAAGTCGACCAGGTTCAAGAGGCAAGATCTGCCCTTAACAAAGCCGAATTGGGCAGGATCCAGTTTCTGAAGGTTCGCAATGTCTTTGTTTATGATTTCCATGATGATACGCTTGATAGCTTTGCAGACAAGGATAGTCAGGCTTATAGGCCGATAGTTTCCGGGGTCTGTTGTGGCACCACCTTTGTGGAGTGGGACCACTGTTGCTGTACACCATTCCTTGGGTACATATCCTGTAGTAAGGCTGAGATTGAACAGTGACTTTATGTGAGAGTTTAGTTCTTCTTGGAGCTCGTGTAAGATGCAGCCCGGGACACCGTCTGGTCCCATTGATGCTGTGTTTTTTGCTTTGGAGAGGGCAGCTCTCACCTGTGCATCTGTGATCTCAGGAAGGCTACACTCTGTTGGGATAGACATTTGCTCTTTTGGGGGGGAAAGGGGGGGGAGTTTGCACTGAACCTTTCTGCCAGGATGTTGGCAATGTCTGTGGGTTCAATGTATTTTCTGTCATTTTGCACTAACTCAGAGCATATCTGGGAGTTGCCTCCCAGGTTTCTGACATAACTAAAGAAGGCCTTGTGATTATCTTTAGTTTCTTGTGCAATTTTTCTTTCGAAGCTGACCTTAGATGATTTTATGAGGGATCATAGTTTCTTGCTAGTACTGATCAGAGACGCCTTCCCTTTTTGGGATTTTGCTCTATCATGTAGTAGCTTTCTCCTTCTGTTGTATAGCTTATTTATGGTCAGGGTCCACCAGACAGGTCTCCTGCCTGTGGAGGAGTGAGTCTTGGTTTTATTTGGGATAGCACGATCCATGCATTCCTGTAGGTGTCAATAGAATGCTTTTGTAAAGGATTCTGCATTTTGGGCTGTATTTTCCACTGGCCCGGGGGCTTTGAAGGATTCCACCTCAGTTTTGAGAAGTGTGAAGTTTGCTTTTGAGAAGTTCTTCACTGTGGTTTCCTTGGCTAGGGGAGGGGATGGAATATGGATGTCCAGTGAGATTAGTTTATGGTCTGATCTTACCAATGAGGGGTATACGTCTGGTGTGGAACATAGAGTCCCCATTTTGGTGATGACCAGATCCAATATGTTTTCCCCTCTTATGGGAGTGGTGACCAGTTGTTCCATAGCATTTGAGTTTATAAATACTAGGAACCATTGGGTGAAGGTGTTTGGGCTTGAGTAGTTTTCCCAATCAATGTTTGGGTAGTTGAAGTCACCCAATATAATGGTGTTTGGAGAGACCTTCATATTCTCCAGTGTTCTCAGGAAAGTCGAGTAGGTTCCTGTGTTTGGGAGGGTGGTCTGTAGCAGGCTACAAACTGAAAGGCAGTTTTGCCCACTGTTAGTTGCACATGGATGGTCTCCAGTGCTTCGTGCAGTGCCACTAACCTGGAGGTGTGGGTATCTTTGATAAATATGGATACTCCCCCCTCCTTTTGTGGTTCGGTCCGAGTTTTGGGGCCGGAAAGCATGGTATGAAGTATAACCTGTTAGTGCTGGGGTGCTCTCGGGAGCCTTGAACCAGGTTTCTGTTACTGTACAGATATCAATATTCTCCATACTGAGGAGATTCTCGAGTGCGTGCATCTTGAGGTTTAGACTTCTGGCGTTGAGCAGCATTACCCTTATTTTTTTTTCTTTGTGTTGTCTATGGAGGTGGGTTTGTCTTTTGAGCCTTGCCTAAAAAAGGCACTATGGGGGAGGCAAGAGCCTTTGCCAGTATTCAAAAACCCAGGGGTGACAGGTGCAAGCCGTCCCTAGTGAAGCAACGTGGCTTGTCGAGCATGTCATCCCAGGCTGACAGATACTGGATCCCCTTTGAATGACACCAATACCTTAGCCAATTGTTAAAATTGATCATTTTGTCTTTATACTGTGGCATCATTCTTGGTGAGGGTAAGATGCTACTCAAGGTCATGGTCATACCGGCCTGGGCTACATGATCAAAGAGCTCCTCTATGTCTTTTTTCATGTAGTCCAGGGAGGTACGTCTCAGGTCATTCACACCAGCCAGCATGGACAATGACGGAGTCATATTTGTACTTGCTTTGGAGTGACCTGGGTGCTTGTGTTATGTGGCGGATCCTGGCACCCAACAAGCAGCTTACAGTGACCTTCTCCTTGTTCAGCCTGGTGAGTGGGACGTCAGTGTGTCTGACAATAGTCATCTATTACAAGTGTATTAGGTGTGTTATTTAGCCTTAAGGGCTGTGACTGTGTGGCACACTGACTTTGTGAGCTATGTGCTATGTGGGTATTGTTTCGTGGTAGGGGTTGCTTGGATGTCTGCTTTGGAGGTCTCTGCTGCTTAGGCAAATTTTTATTTAGAGCCTCCGAGTATGTTTTTGTGTGTGTATGTGTTTGGTTTGCTGATGCGATAGGTCTATGTGAGACTGTATTTGTTGTGCGTGTGGTTACCTTCTCCTCCTGACAGGCTGTGCCAGTACTGGTTTGAGAGAGCTTAGCCTCCAGTTTGGCTATATAGTTGCATCTCTCACATATATTTGAGCTTGTTGGGAGGAGGAGAGGGTGGTCTGTATACATAAGGCAGTTGTAACATTGCCTCAAGATTCCCAGATTCACCAGCTGGACTGGAGAGTAAACCCGATACTGACCGTTGGACATGCCTGAATAATATAGGGAACTACATATTGACTGATCAGAAAGAACCAATAGAGAGCAAGTGCTTAAAAGGAGTATAAGAGGATGTAGTCCTTAAGTTTATTAGTGTTTACCTATGAGATTACTTATACGAGCAAGTGCAGGGCTTTAGAATGAAAATAGAGTGCTTATTTTGAGATTTAGAGCAGTTCTAAGGGAAAAAGTGAAGAGCAGACTTTCTGGAGCCAGGAATAGTTTAAACCTGTTTAAGCAGCGCTGCCCGATGTTGCTCTGTGTGCAAGACCATGCAAGAAGAGAGTTGCAGGGTTTTAAGAGAGAGAGATCAAGGAGTTTGGAATTGACCCAAAATGGCCAATAAAACTACAGCTTCTAGGCAGTAACCACTCCTACAGGGACAGGCAGGCTGCTCAGTGTTAACCACTGCCACTGGTGAACGCAGAGACTTCCCTTTAGCCCAAGCAAGCACTGGCCTCCAAGAAACTTACAAACAGTTCAGAACAGCAAATCTGTAACTGAACTTTCTTAAATTTCAGTAAGTGAGAAAAATGCAAGATTTTTTTTTTTTTTTTTTTTTTTTTAGTTTAAAGGTAGGAGAGATACACAAGTAACAAAATAGTCAGAACAGTGTAATAAATGACCTCACACTTGAGTGCTAGGCCAGAGTCAGATAAAATGCAATTTTAAGAAAACTTATTTTAATTTAAATTGCTACATTCCTACCCCAAATGGCCAAAGTTACCAGAATGAGAACCACTAAACTTTTTATATGTGGGTTACTTAGAAGCCAGTGCAACATAAACTAGCTATAAATAGTAACTTGTATACATGAAACATTCTGGTTAAATTGCCAGAGTGTAGCCCCAGCCAAATCTGCACAGTTTTGGGCATAATTGTAAGACTGACTTTGTGACCACTCATAATTGACAAGTATAAATATTTCTAACAGCGACTGAAGGTGTAGAGATAGATTTACAGTAAATCGGGCAGCGCCGGTTAAACAAGGTTAAACTATTTCTGGCTCCGTAAAGTCTGCTCTTCAATTTTTCCCTTAGAACTTCTCTACTTGCAATCTAAACAGTCTATTCTCTATCTCAAAAGCTCAGCACTTGCTCCTAAAGCATTTTTATATAGGTAAAGTACTTGTATACTAAACAAAGTACTACATTAGCCTAGAATCCCCTTGAGTACCCATTTCCCTATAGGTCCCTTCTGACTCAGTTACACAGCAAACTTTTTCTAGCATGTCGAAGGGTCAGTTGCTAGCGTCCTCTCCTGTTCAGCTGGTGAATCTGGGCATCTTGAGGCAATGTTACAATTGCCTCATGTACACAGACAACCCACTCCTTCTCCCACAAAACACAAATACATGTGAGAGATGCAACTATATAGCCAAACTAGAGGCTGAGCTCTCTCAACTTAGGACTGGCAAGACCAGACAGGAGGAAAAGGAAACCACGCACACCACAAACCCAGTTTCACGTAGAACTATCACAACTGCAAAACAAACACATAAACACACAAAGACATACTCGGAGGCACTGATCAAAAATCTACCAAAACTACAGAGGCCTCCAAAGCAGACACCCAAGCAACTGCCACCTCAAGACATAAGACATGCAACACATAGTTCTCAAAGTCAGTGTGCTAAACAGTCACAGCCCTTAAGGCCAAACACAATGCCAGACACACTTGTTATAGGTGACTCCATAGTCAGACACACTGACGTCCCACTCACCAGACTGAACAAGGAAAAGATCACAGTAAGCTGCCTGTCAGGCGCTAGAATCCGCCACATAACACAAGCACTCAGGTCACTCCACAGCAAGTACAAGTATGACTCAGTCATTGTCCATGCTGGTGTGAACGACCTGAGACGTACCTCCCTGGACTACATGAAAAGAGACATAGAGGAGCTCTCAGATTATGTAGCCCAGGCCGGTATGACCCTGACCCTGAGCAGTATCCTACCCTCACCAAGAATGATGCCACAATACAGAGACAAAATGATCAGCTTTAATAATTGGCTTAATTATTGGTGTCATTCTAAGGGGATCCAATGTCTGTCTGCCTGGGATGACATGCTTGACAAGCCACGCTGCTTCGCAAGGGATGACTTGCACCTGTCACCCCTGGGCTTCCGGATATTGGCAAAGGCTCTTGCCACCCCCATAGTGCCTTTTTTAGGCAAGGCTCAAATGATAAACCTACCACCCTAGAAAACAAAAATGGAGAAAAACTAAGGGTAATACTGCTCAATGCCAGAAGTCTAAACCTCAAGATGCATGCCCTCGAAGCTCTCCTCAGTATGGAGAACATCGATGTCTGTGCTGTGACTGAAACCTGGTTCAAGGCTCCTGAGAGCACCCCAGCACTATCAGGTTATACCTCATATCATGCGTTCCGGCCCAAAATCCGGACGAACCACAAAAGGAGGGGAGTATCCATATTCATAAAGGATACCCACACCTCCAGGTTAGTGGCAACGCACGAAGCATCGGAGACCATCCAGGTGCAATTAACCATAGGTAAAACTGCCCTACAGTTTGTAACATGCTACAGACCACCTTCTCAAACTCAGGAAACCCACACAGCCTTCCTGAAGACACTGGAGAGTATGAATGTCTCTCCAAACACCATCATATTGGGTGACTTCAACTACCCAAACATAGACTGGGAACATTACTCAAGCCCCAACACCCTAGCCCAAAGGTTCCTTGAGTTCATAAACTCAAATGCTATGGAACAACTAGTTACCATTCCCACAAGAGGAGAAAATATACTAGACCTGATCATCACAAACATGGGGACAAAATGCTCCACACCGGAAGTATATCCCTCATTGGTGAGATCAGACCATAAATTAATCTCACTGGAGATCCACATCCCGCCCCCACCCCCAGCAAAAAAGACCATAGTGAAGAACTTCTCAAAAACTAACTTCACACTTCTTAAGACTGGAGTGGTATCCTTCAAGGCCCCCGAGCCAGTGGAAACCACAACCCACGTTGCTGAAACCCTTACAAATGCCTTCTACGAGCACCTCCAGGAATGTATGGATCAAGCAATCCCTAATAAAATCAAGACCCTTTCCACCAAAGGCAGGCGCCCGGTCTGGTGGACTCCAGCCATAAACAAACTCTACAACAAGAGGAGAAAGCTACTACATGACAGAGCAAAATCCCTAAATGGGAAGGCATCTCTGATCAATACTAGCAAAAACTACGATCACTCATAAAATCATCCAAGGCCAACTTTGAGAGAAAAATCGCTAATGACACAAAAGACAATCATAAAGCCTTCTTTAGCTATGTTAGAAACCCGGGTGGAAACTCCCAGATATGCTCAGAATTAGTCCAAAATGATAAAAAAATCACTGAACCCACAGACATTGCCAACATACTGGCAGACAGGTTCAGTGCAAATTTCTCCCCCCACCCCAAAAGGAGAAATATCTATCCCACCAGAGTCTAGCCTCCCAAACATCTCAGATGCCCAGGTGAGAGCTGCTCTCTCTAAAGCAAAAAACACAGCATCAATGGGACCGGACGGTATCCCCGGCTGTATGCTACACAAACTCAATGAGGAACTAAACCCACACATAAGGCTGCTGTTTAATCTTAGCCTTACTACAGGATACATACCCAAAGAATGGCGTACGGCAACTGTGGTCCCACTCCACAAAGGCGGTGCTTCTACAGACCCTGGAAATTACCGCCCCATAAGCTTGACGAGCCTTGTCTGCAAAGCTATGGAGAGGATCATAATGGAACTCATAAATAAAGACATTGGGGACCTACAGACACTGGATCCTACCCAATTTGGTTTTGTCAAGGGCAGATCCTGCCTCTTGAACTTGGTCGACTTTTTCGAAACGGTCACTAAAGCTATTGATGAGGGTAAGGCAGTTCACACAGCTTACCTTGACCTAGCAAAAGCGTTCGACACAATACCCCACTTGGGCATCATAGAAAAGCTCACCAGCTTAGATGTAAACCCATATGTCACAAGATGGGTTGCAAACTGGCTCAAGGAGAGAACACACAGGGTTAGAGTTGCTGGTGCCATGTCAGACTCTAAGCCGGTCACGAGCGGTGTCCCACAGGGCTCAGTCCTGGGCCCCTTCTTGTTCAGCATTTATTTTTCTGAAGTGCAGGCAAACATAGGGGGATTTTGGCTGACAAAATCTGCAGATGACTGCAAACTGGGCACCATAATTGACACTCCATCAGACACAGATATCCTCCAGAAAGGTCACATAGAAATGGATAACTGGTGCCAGAGCCATGGCCTTAAGCTAAATGCCAAAAAATGTATAGTCATACCCTTTGGGAAAAACAAGGTAACCTTTAATTACCACATAGGTGGTAATCCATTAAACATGGAAGAAGTTATCAGGGACCTGGGGACCCAAGTTGACAGTAACCTCTCTTTTGACACTCACATTGCCAAAGGGGTTAGGAAGACCTTCTACATTGCCCACCTGATCATGAAGGGATTCACATCCAGATCAGGAGAGGTCATTGTACCCCTGTACTCTTCACTTATCAGACCAATGATTGAGTACAATGCCCCATTCGGAATGTACCTTACCCGACACCTGCAGCAGTTGGAAAGACCCCAAAAGTTCCTCACCAAAAGGATAAAGGGGCTAAAACATATGTCATACGATGCCCGACTGAAGAAACTCCAGCTCTATTCAGTCGCATACCGTCTGCTCAGAGGTGATCTGTGCCTGACATACAAGGCCATGTCCAACCCGGTATTAATGGACATGCTCCACCTCAAAAAATCCAAATCCACCAGAGCCACGAGAGCAAGAGACTTAAACCTCAACACGGATATAAATAGGACGTGCTGGAGGGACAGATTCATCACCCAGAGACTCCTTACACTATGGAACAGAATCCCAGTCCATGTGAGGCAGAGCCCCTCACTGACTCTGTTCAAGAGAAATCTTGACGAGTGGATGGGAGATCGTAGGTTTACCCCGGGAATCATCTCTGTATCACTGCTGGACAGAGGCACAGCAAACTAATGGGTATAGTATTCTCATCCTAAGGGGTGGTGAAAGCCACACACACTCTGGCTAGGCTTTTAAATGCCCTAGGGCAGATAGCCTAGTATGAACCTATGAACCTAAGACTTAGAAACACAAATAAAATGTATCTAACTAAAAGTTCATGAGCATGAAGTGTGTTAAGGTGAAGCAATATGCTTGTAAAACCCATCATGATTTGCACACGGTAGATAATATACTACAACCTTGCAAAATGCATTTTATTGCATTGGTCCAGGCATATTATAAAGAGAAGCACATGTGAATCTAGGAATGCTGCCCTATGTGATGATACAGTGACACCACTTCCATCACTGTGACATCTAAATGGCAAGATATCACCCACTAATGTCAAGATGGCTGGCACAGATGGGGTTTGAATTCCACCACTGCCGACCAAGTATGCAGTAATAGCAGGAAAGTGCACAAAAGTCTCTTTCAATAATTAGCCCACAAAATACAACCTGGGTCAAAAAGCATAAAGGGAATATACACTGCTGTCTTGGGTATGGGTTTCCACCCTCCATATCCCAACAGGTCTGCACAAAGGCCATTTACAGAGTTGAGTCTTTAGTCAAGCACCTCCAGGCCCATGCCTCACTACTTTGTTTATGAACCAACGTTTCTAGTGTCCACTGATCCATGGCAATTGCCTTTCACACACTCATATGCTCATACACACAATTCCCATGGAACAATGGCAGAATTCTCTAATCCCTCACAGCTTTCTTTCTGTCATGGTAGTACTGCTACCACTCTGAATGTGGGGTCAGAGACCCTAGGTTACCTGTCTGTTCTTAAATTAAGCCAAGCACGAAATCATAACAGTGACTATCTCTTGCTGGTAGTAGGCCAAAGCAGTCTAAAATGGCACATGTGCCACACAGTTTGATAACCAAATATGTAAATTAAGATTACCCTCTTCTTAGATGATGCATACATAAATAAATACATACATACATGCATACATAAGTAAATGTCAGCCACAAGAGCTTAAAGGTTAATAAGTGAACATAACTTAAGTAACAAAGAAAACACTACAAGCATAGATTAAAATATATGTAGGCTGGCACACACAGAGAAAATAAAATACAATAAAAACAGAAGAGTGCATAAAGAAAAAATGAACTCATACTTAAGGACTCTGGATGGAGCTAACTACATAAATGCTAGCCCTAACTATTATAAATTAATAATTAGTATTCACAGATGGTTCCACGTCAAACAAGGCAGCAGCAATGTCTATCAGCTCTTGCACAGCATGGTATACATATAAATAGTGTTTTCCCCAAGTCCCCTATGTTAATCACATGGCATCAAATCAAATTTCCCTTGTCATAGTAATAACAGATGTGCCAATACATACCCAAGTCTGTTTCCTTCCCTCTGAATCCATCTTGGTGTTTTAATGGCAAAACACAAAGTTCATCAACCACAATAGCAATTACCTCTCAAAAGATAGTTCCTGGCCTTTCATCTTTATTGTTTTAACAAGAGACAGAGAGCAAATCTGGAGATCCAACACATTTCAAAATACATTTATTTTTGTTATATTCAACAAGCCAAAAATTACACGTTTCTCTAGCTATGAGAACAACATGCTGATAAATGAACAAAAGAAAAGAGAAAGAACACATATATTACTTTTTTAACTACTTCATTTAGCTTGGCATTACCCCTGGTTTTGCAATCAATAAAAGTTAATATGTTTAATATTATTGCCTTTACTAAGGTAAATATCTAAATTAATGAACAAAAGTTGTTTAATTAGTGTAATTGATTTTCTTAAGGTCAAAAATACCTTGTAATATCAGAAGGAAACAATGGGAGGACATATTTATGGCTCCCAAAAAGGCAATAAACTCTAGAAGATTTAGGATTTTTTGCTTAGAAGTGATTACATAGGTGTTTTTATACACCAAGCAGATTCGAAATATTTTTTCTTCAGGTAGATGACAAATGTTGGAGCTATGATGGGGAAGAAAGAGGTAACTGGGAACAAATATTTTGGGAGTGTAATAAGTTGGTATTCTTTAAAAATTCCCAGCAGAGTACTCTGTCAGAAATATTGAGTGAACAAATAGATGTAACAAAGGAAATTATTTTTTTTAGGTGGGATACGGGATTTGAATTGTCTAGACATAGTAAGGCCCTGTTAAGTTGGTGGCTGCTAAAAAAAAGAAATACTAGAAAAGGAAAATCAAATTCTAAGCCAACTGTATTTGAAGTAGTGAATATTGTAACAGAGATAAAAGAACTAGAAGTGGGATCTTTAGAAAAGGGTAGGAGTAAATTTCATAGAAAAAATGGAAGTTGTGGGAACAATGCATGCAGAATAATGTTTTGGAGGAGGAGTGAGATTTAAGGGAAGGCAGGAATTGATCAATTTATGTAATATTCGACTGATGATAATTATATAAAAGAAAGTATGTCATGCATAATGTTTGTAACTGTAAACACGTTAACATGGTTTGTTTTCTTTTACATAAATGTATGTTTGTCCATGTCTTAAGGGATAATTCAACAAAGGTGTTTAATAAAAATACTTGGTAATAAAGGTAAAAAATACAATTTGTGTGGGTTGGAAGGTGGTAGTAGCTCCAGTATGTATAAGCTACAAAGAGTATTGATGCACATGATGTCATATTTGCCTTGACTCATTCTCTTTCATGATTTTTTAAACATCTTTGCAATTTAGGTATTTCTTTGTTGTGCATATTTTTTTCTTTTGGTGAATGGCAGCTCGACTCCATATGTGCACACTATGAAAGGCATTTTTTATGTATGGATAGAACAATGTGGCTATTTCTTTATTATTTGTCCTTCATTTATTAGTTTTACAAGCAGTGGGATTATTGATTCATAATTTATTTACAGAGCTTCATTCTTAGATGGATTAGTAGTTGTCACTTGAGCCAAACTGGCATAGGGTGCAACAATGGTACATGCTTTTACACCTAATGGATGAGTATATTCACTGCCAGATCTACAATTTTCAATTACAAGGGACAGCAACTTTACCCTTGATATACTATGCATCAGTAGCATTACATGTCTACTTTATGCTGCTGACATTAACAATACTATATTTTTTTTCTATTTAATCCTGTAATGTGGATGTACGTATATGTTTTACTTGTTTTTGATTTTTACATGCATATATGATCATTGGGATTTGAAGGCAGCTGAGTGTACCACTCAACACTCAGACTTGTGAGAGATGCACTTATATATCCAAATTGGATATCCAAATTGGAAGGCACGAACTCTCCAGCTGGTCAGGAGGAGAAGGTCAACACTTGCACCACACCACATGGAACACACAGCCTTCCAGAACACACACCAGCACTGCCTACACATAAAAGCACAAACCACACACCCACCTTCGTGGAGGCTCTCAATAAAAGTCTACCCAAACAGCAGAAACCACCAAGGCAGAAACGCACTCGACCACCACAACGCAACACTAATCATGAGACACATAACTCTCCTAAAAAGTGTGCCACTCAACCAAAGCCTTTAAGGCAAAACAGCATGCCCAACACACTGGTCATAGGTGACTTGATAGTGAGACACAGTGATGTCCCACTCACTAGGTTGAATAAGGAGAAAGTAACAGTCAGCTCCCTGTGAGGTGCCAGGATCCACCACATAACACACACACACAGGTCCGTCAACAACAGATACAAATATGACTCTATCATTGAACATGTGGGTGTGAATGACCTGAGATGTACCTCCCTGGACTACATGAAAAGAGACATGGAGGAGCTCTCAGATTATGTAGCCCAGGTGGGTATGACCCTAGCCCTGAGCAGCATCCTACCATCACCCAGAATGATACCACAGTACAAGCAGAAAATTATTGATTTCAACAATTGGCTAAGTTTCTGGTGTCATTCTAAGGGGTTCCATTATCTGTCTGCCTGGGATGACATGATTGACAGACCTCGATGCTTTGCCAGAGTTGGTCTGCATTTGTCACCCCTGAGCTTCCAGATACTGGCCAAGGCTCTTGCCACCCCTATAGTGCCTTTTTAGGCTGTGTTCCAAAGACCAAATTACCACCATAACAGCTACAAACAAATGCAGTCTGACGGTCATGCTACTAAATGCTAGAAGTCTAAATCTCAAAATGCACTTGCTCAAAGCACTCCTTAAAATGGAAAACATTGACCTTTGTGCCATAACAGAGACCTGGTTCAAGGCAGCAGAAAGCACCCCTGCACAACCAGGCTATAACTCATTCCATACCTTTTGGCCCCAGAACTTGGACTGAAGCTCCAAAGGCAGTGGTGTTTCCATATTCATAAAGGATGCGCACACATCCAGACTGGTATCCCAACATAATGCATCTGAGATACTTCAGGTGCAGCTAACATTGGGTAAGAGAGTGATTCAGGTCGTAGCCTGCTATAGGTCACCAACCATGTCCCAAGACTCACACTCCACATTCCTAAGCACCCTGGAGAATATTAGAGTCCATCCTAACACTCCCATACTGGGTGACTTCAACTACTCCTCCATTAACTGGGAAAACTACTCATGTACCAATACACTTTCCCAACATTTCCTGGAATCCATTAATTCCAATGCCCTGGACCAGCTCGTTCCTAACCCCACTAGAGGTAGCAACATCCTTGACCTGGTCATTACTAACGTGGGTGACCATTGGTCTACACCAATAGTCAACTCCTCCCTGGTTAGATCCGACCACAAACTAATCACCTTGGAAATCCACCCCCCCCCCCCCCCCCCCCGCAAAGGTAACCACCATGAAAAACTTCCCCAAAGCTAACTTTGGGCTCCTAAAGACAGAGGTGGTTAACTTCACGGCACCCATGCAAATGGAAATTAGTTGCATGACCGCCGAATCATACACCAATGCACTGCACAAACATGTACACAAATGCATGAATACCCAATAGAACCAGGATGCTCTCCTCCAAAAAAAGGAAGCCAATCTGGTGGTCCCCTGCCATAAACAAACTCTACAACAGAAGGAGGAAACTGATGCAGAATAAGGTGAAGTCCCAAGACTGGATAAACTCCATTATCAGCCTCAACAAAAAGTTGAGTTCCCTCTTCAAATCCTGTAAAGCTAGGTATGAAAACAGAATTGCAGCAGCTAGTAAATACAACCACAAGGCCTTGTATAGTTATGTAAAGAATCTCCATGGCAATACCCAGATTTGCTTTGAGCTACTGCACAATGGTACATTCTATACCAAGCCAACAGATATTGCCAATATACTGGCTGACAGATTCAGTGCCAACTTTACCCCCCCAAAGGACCAGTCATAATACCAGCAGATTGACAGGCACCCGGTATTACTTCTGCACAGGTTAAAACAGCACTGTCCAAGACCAAGAATACAGCTTCTATGGGACCTGACAATATCCCTGGCTGTGCTCTACATGAACTACAGAGTGAACTGGCACCTCACCTGTGTGCCCTGTTCAATCACAGCCTCACCTCAGGCTTTATCCATACCAAATGGCACAGTCATCCCTCTCCACAAAGGAGGAGCAACTACAGACCCTGAGAACTATCGCCCCATTAGCCTGACAAGTCTGATATGCAAAGCTATGGAATGCATCATCATGGACCTAATAAACAAGGATGTAGGGAATCTCCAAACTCTGGATCCCACACAGATTGGTTTTGTGAAGGGTAGATCATGCCTGTTCAACTTGGTCAACTTATTTGAGTCAGTCACCAGAGCTGTGGATGAAGGCAAGGTGGTTCATACAGCCTACCTTGATCTGGCCAAGACCTTTGATACCATTCTGCACTAAGCTGGGCATCAACCCCTATATCACTAGGTGGGTTGCAAACTGATTCACAGGTAGATCCGATACACTGGAGTAAACAAATAAAAACGTTTATTCAAAAATTATTAAGCGCTTTCATCTCAAAAAGAGAGACTTCTTCAGAATACAAAACACATTAATTACCCACATTTAAATATAAAATGAGACCAATGACGTCACAAATCTTACAATCATGTTAAAGAATGCAGCATCTTGTGTTGATTTTGAAAAATTAGTGTTTGGGATTTTGGATATTGTGAAGATTAATCCAAGAGGGGGCAATTGGAAAAATCTATTTAAAAAGAAGGAGACTCAGTGGCAGTTAAAATTAGCTGCTATGCTACCACAGTGTGTCCATAGCCCCCATGTTATTAGAAAGAGCCAATAAGCTATAAAGTGTATTTGAGATTTTTTTAAGATAATATAATTGTCTATTGTTTTTATTTTTCAGTGTCCATGAATATTAAGACTCAATTTAATAGTTCTATGGTATTGGTTTACTTAATGGAAAAGTTTAAATTAATTTGATTTGGGTAGGACTTTGTTTCTTTAACATGATTGTAAGATTTGTGATGTCATTGGTCTCATTTTATATTTAAATGTGGGTAATTAATGTGTTTTGTATTCTGAAGAAGTCTCTCTTTTTGAGATGAAAGCGCTTAATAATTTTTGAATAAACGTTTTTATTTTTTTACTCCAGTGTATCGGATGTATTATATTCTTTTGGTTCACAGGTAGAGCCCACAGTGTGAAAGTAGCTGACTCCAAGTCAGACTGCTGACCAGTCACGAGTGGAGTCCCACAGGGTTCGGTCCTGGGTCCTCTCCTGTTTTGTATCTACTTCTCTGAAGTCCAGGCCAACATGAAGGGACTCTGGCTGACAAAGTTTGCAGACGATTGCAAGTTGGGAGCTATTATTAACTCCCCAAGTGATGTTGACATCCTACAGAAAGAGCTCACTGAGACCAACGACTGGTGTCAGAACCATGGCCTTAAGCTTAATGCCAAACAAATGTGTCGTCATGCCCTTTGGGAAAAACTCAGTTCCCATGAATTACCACATTGATGGTAGTCCGCTAAACAAAGAAGGCATTATAAGAGATCTGGGAACACAGGTTGATAGCCCTTTTGACCACCACATTGCTACTGTGGTCAGAAAGGCCTTCTATGTGGCATATCTCATTACTAAGGGTTTTGTATCCAGGAAGAAAGACGTCATAGTCTCCCTCTACTCTTCCCTCATTAGGCTAATCATTGAGTACAATGCCCCATTTGGCATGTACCTCACTAGACAGCTGCAACAACTGGAGAGGCCACAAAAGTACAGACAGACTTAAAAAACTCCAACTATTCCCGGTCTCATATGACCTACTTAGAGGCGATCTCTGCTTAACTTACAAAGCCATGTCTGACCCAGCTCTGTTGGAAATGCTACATCTAAAGAAATCCCAATCCCTCCACACCACATGCTCTAGAGACCTCAAGCTCATTACTGCAATCGACAAAACATGCTGGAGGGACAGGTTCATAACCCAGAGACTGCCCATGATATGGAATTGACTTCCCATACATGTCAAGCAGAGCACCTCACTGGCCCTCTTCAAGAGAAATCATGATGAGTGGATAGGAAATAGAAAATTCACCCCAGGGATCACTCCAGTGGTTTTGCTCGACAGAGGCACTGGGAAATAAGGTCGGGTGGCACGATGCCAGGGTAATCCTATGGGCTAGGCTTGTAAAGGCTCCAGGGCCATTAGCGTAGTACACATCTATGAACCTATGAAACGGGTTTGACCAGTGCTTCTGTATGGCACAGAAGCCTGGACAGTGAAGGAAGAACAGTTGAGAAAGTTTAAGATGGTGGAGATGAAGAGCCAGAGTTACAGTGTTGTTAAGGAGTGGTGTTGGGTCAAGTACAGATGCAGAAATAAGGACATGATAGCAAAACCCAAGTAGCCCCAGTTATAGAAAAGGTCAAGGATAACATTACAGTGATTTAATCATACCTACAGGAAAGTAGGAAATGATATGGTAAAGAAGATATGAAAGACAAGACAAGGTTATCCTACCAAGCGAGGGATGGATTTTGTGAAAAAAGACCTGCAACGTTAGCTATAACTGTCAAAGAAGGTAGGAGAATGGCACTGAACTGAGAGAAATGGTGACAGTTAACTTGTAGAAATGTGAAAAAGGAGGTGGTGATGACGATGATGATGAATCATGAAGACCACTTAAGCTTTGCCAGTACTCACCCTTATGTTGTACCCCCTTCTCCAGAAGGGCAAAGCAGATTACTACAGGATAAATTTATGGTATCCATCCAGTTACCTAGAGGATGCAAGGGTGTCACTTAGCTTATCTTGTAGAGGACATTTGCTGCTGAGGTGGGACAGACTTAAATAAATCTGTCCCTCCAGCATGTTTTATTTATATACTGGTGGAGATTCACATCCTTAAATCTGGTGTTAGCGGAGCCATTGGTCTTGCAAAGGTGCAAGAGATCAAAGAGGGTAAAGTTCTTAATGACGTAATGCAAGGCATATATTTCCTTGTAAGAGTCTATCAGATACTGAGTATAGACATTCAGGTCTCTCCTGGTAGGTCTCATGGTCTTTAGGCTCATAACCTTTCTGATTATGAACCTCTAAGGCCTCTCCAGTTGATTAATATGTGTTGATAGATGGGCATTTTACACATCATTTCACCTAAGTAGGACTACATACATATAACATAAAGTGCCTTCCTTTGTTTACAGTAGCACATAGAAATAGTTATAAGAGGAAACAAAAATACATAAATGGAATTTCCAAATGTTTGTTTATTATTTTTCTATGTCTTATTTTAGCATGGTCAGTTTCCACATTGCATATTCATACCTTCTCCCCTTTGTTGAGTTTTCCTATTCCCACTTTTTCATCCCTCCTAATCTTATGACACATCTTCCTTCTTGTACTTTGCCCGTTCTTGTCTATTGAATGTTGTCACTTTTTTGTTCAAATAGCTCTTCCCCTCCCTACTTTGTTTTTTCTCTTATTATGTTTTGTTGTCTATTATCTGACATTGTTTATTGGTCCAAGGATAACCTTATGCTATATTTTTCCCATAGATACTGACATTCTTTTCAGGATTTTTCCCCCACCTTTTCTAAATTTCACCTCCTTTATTATTTTTCTTAGGATGTTGGCATCATTGATTCTTGGATCCCACAGTATAATTACTTCAAAAGATAATCCTTCATAAGGAAAGTTAACAAAAACACGTGCAGACACAGAGTAAGTATACACATATTTACAAATCCAGATTCCAGCTGGTACGAGTGAAAAAGTAAAGAAAACTTGGGTGGACCATGACAAAGAAAAGTGTAGAGAAAAGTTTTGCAATTTAAGTTATGCATTCTATATTCATAAATGTATATTTAAATTGATTGGTTAGGTATTGTTTGAGTTGAGGCCTACATTTCGAAAAGAGTGACAAAGTTTTGGAGCAGATACAGAGAAACCGTGGTCTGTACAGTGTAGCTTGGTTGCTTGAATCATGAGAATAAGGGCATCAGTATTGTAGATTCTGTGATAGTAAGCTGGATTGGCTGCAATAAGTTTATTTGCAAGGAAGGATAATGTCTTGCTTTAGAAGTTTGAATATTCAAGGTGCTTAGAAGAACTGTGGCTCTGGCTTGAATTGGGTGCTGTCTTGCTTTAGACAGAGTGAGGAAGTAATATTCATTCTATGGAGAGTTTGTGATGAATCTGCATATTTTGATTAAAAAGAGTCTACAGTGTTCTTGCATTTTTGCTTGGGGTGAGGTAAAAAGAGGTGTAGATCAGAGTGCACATGCTGTGTGTTGTGTCTTTAAGAAGCACGTCAATGAGTGAGCGTAACTGTCAAGCATGTGCCATTCCTAGTGCCATTTTCAGAGTGCAGCCAGAGAGTGAGCATATATGATTATAGCAGTTAGTTTGTATATAAGTTACTTAAGTTAAAGTGAGTTAACTTCTATCGTGATGTGTTTGTATAAAATAAAGCTTCTTGAACAGAACCCAAGAAGACTCTTCTATGGTGTCCAAAGTAGGAGAGCGACATGGTGTTAGAACCGAGATCGCAGAGAATAATATTTTTTCAGAGATTATAGTGAATGTAAACTAATAGAAACAAGCACGAAAAATGGCCAGAAAAGAAGCAAAGGTAATGAGAGTACTCACAAATGACTTATTTCATAAAAAGGACAAACCAGGGCATTACAAGGGCACAAAATGCATTATTAAACAAGCAGGAAGCATACAAGGGTTATTAACCAAGGGAAATGTTCAAAGTAAAGGTGTCTGACGAAATGATTAACAGAAAAGTAAAACGAGCATGTTTTAAAGGCAAAACGATTATGTTTAAGGCAAAATGGGCATGTTTAGAGTAAAACGAGTATAAGAAAAGTACAATGGGCATGAAAAGAGATTAAACGAGCAAAATGAACAGAATAAGGGCAAAAAAGGGCACATTAAGCATAAATAAAGCAAGGTGACTGCGTGTTTTTTGGCAAAATGCTGTGTTTTGGCATAACTACGGCTTTGTATTGTATCAAGGGCATAACTAAAGTTATTTGAAGTATTTCAAAGTGTGTAAAAGTGCTTACAGTGTGTGCTTATTATTATTGTGTATGTATTTCGAACAGTTATTTGTGTGCAAAGTGCAACTATTTCCTGAAGTGCATTCCAAGTATAGCCATTTCAAAAAGTTCCTTGTGTTGGGTGTGTCTGTTCACAAAGTGCCACCATTACAGAGTGCTCCTTGCACTGTAAAGAATTGCCTAGAAAGGTACCGCCATTTTGGGGATGTTTCAATGTGTTGTGTACAGTTTATTCGCAAAGTGCCATTACTTCAAAATGTTGTTGACTCAGCTTCTCCTGCCTGGTTCATTCGCATTGTGCAGTTATTTGAAGTCAAATTACTTTAGCAACACTATCATTTCAAAAGTATTATGGTGCCCTAGAAACTTATTTCACAAAGTCCAGTTACACAGATGCTTGCATCATACAGTTATTTGATATGTTTCTTATACGGATAAGAGGTGATTTCGTGCAATACAGTAACTTCAAGAATATTACAGTGCCCGAGAGAAACTTATTTCACAAAGTTCATTATACAGAGACCTGTTGTGCTATTGGGCAAAGTTACAAGTACTGGCATATATGTATGTGTATGTGTTCGTGCTTATTTGCAGAAACCTTCATTGGTATGTGTTAATATGGCAGATGGATTTTGAAAGCCCTTACCTCTTGTATTTGATCAGAATATTGCAGAGCATTGGAGAATATTTGAGGAAGAGTATGATATTTCTATACAAGCAGCTTATTCAGATAAAGATGCATGCACCAGGGCATTCATTTTGCTAAACCTAGTTAGGGTCAGAGGCTATAGAAAGAGAGAATTCATTTGTGCATGCACCAGCAGTATACAAAGGAGAAGGTGAAAACCATTGTATTGTTGTACAGATTGAGTCAAGGGAAGACCTTGAGTGTTTGAAATGCAAGTTCAGAGAAATGTGTAACCCCCCCAGACAAATATTACATTAGAGAGGCATTTTTTTAAATGAGAGATCAGAAACCAGGGGAAACTTTTGCAGCTTATATAACTGATCTCAGAAACAAGGCTAAAACATGTCGGTTTGGTGACTTAAAAGATGAGTTATTAAAGGACAGACTCTTGTGTGGTATTAATAGTGTTGCAGTGAGAAAGCTCCTGCTTCTTGACAGTGATTTAATGTTGAGTAAAGCCATAGAGATTTGTCAACTCCATGAAGTGACAGAAAAACACGTGTGCTTACAAGTGACAAGAGTATGGTTTCAGCAAGCTCCAGAGCAAATGTACATAATATATAAAACATGGCAAACAGAAGTAGGCCTAAGCACATGGCTGCCACATCCCCTGCTGGCTCATCAAGGAAACTTCACAGTTTTCCAGCAAGTTCTAAGACCAGTTCAGTTAAAGGAGCATGCTCAGTACAGTAAAAGCATGAATCAGTAAAACCCAAGTCCAGCTTCATTGTTAACTGTCGCAATTGTGGTGCAAATCATGAGTCTAAAAGAGAGAAATGCTTAGCATTTGGTCAGCAGTGTCACACATGTAAAAAACTGAACTATTTCCAGAAAGTTTGCAAATCAAGTAAACCTCATGCAGTTGTAAAGAAAGGTCACACAAAAAAGCAGGTTGATCAAGTAGAGACGCAGCAGTCAGTTTTCTATGTGGATGGTGTATCAGTAATTGGTAAAAGAGCTGATGCAGTGAATTTATTGGCAAAATGTGAAGTGTTCTGTACTATCTGGATCCACAAAACTTAAGTGGACACTGGTTCAAAGTGTAATGTTATATCAGCAGACACATTTGCTAATGTGAGAACTGATGAGCAACTCAATGTGGCCAGTAGTGCAAAACTTGTCGCTTACGGAAGTGAATAGATTCAAACTGAAGGCTCAATGATACTTCCATGTTATTTGGCCAAAAACTGTTACAACTTGTTATTCTATGTAGTCAGAGCAATCTTTATTGTGTCGCAAAGATAGTTTGAGAATGAATCTGCTTTCTTTTACCAAAGAAGTTCATCACATAAGTGTATCTCCTAGTTCTAATTTTTCTGAAACTATTTGCTCAGAGTATGCTGATGTTTTCGACGACAGGTTGGGCAAACTTCCAGTAGTGTAGTCCATGAAGTTAGACCCAGAGATCACTCCAGTAGTCAGACCAGCAAGAAGAATTTCGATAACTATGCAGGGTAAAGTTAAGGCTCAATTGGATAAAATGGTGCAGCAAGGTGTGATTTGTCCAGTTTCAGAACCAACTGAATGGGTATTGTCTATGGTAACAGCTCACAAAAAAGGCTCAGACAAAATCAGAATATGCATTGACCCAAAATATTTGAAGAAAGCATTGAAAAGACCATATCATCTGATGTGCACAGTCGAAGAGGCCATAGCCCTAATACCAAATGACACTTTTTTTTTATGTCTTGGATGCAGAGTTCATTCTAGCTAGTGATGCTTGATCGCAAATTCTCATTACTGACCGCTTTTGGTACTCCGTTTGGCAGATACAGATTTCTAAGGATCCCATTTGGAATAAATTCTGCAAGTGAAGTCTTTCAGCGTTCAATGGAGCAAATTTTTTCGGGTTATCCTTGTGCCATAATAGTAGATGATTTATTGGTTGGAGGCAATGATGAAGCAGAGCATGACAGAAACCTAAAGAAAATTCTTGAAAAAGCACATGAAGTAAACTTGAAGCTCAATCCTCTGAAGTGCAAATTCAGACTTCCAGAAGTTACATATGTAGGTCATTTATTTACCAGCACTGGCTTGGAACTAGACTCGACCAAGCAAGCAGCTATTCTTGAGGTGTCAGCACCAGACAGTGTTCAAGCTCTACAGCATTTCTTAGGCATAGTCAACTATTTAGGCAAGTTTATACCAGACTTCAGTGAGCTGACAGCATCTTTAAGAAAGCTAATGCGCAAAAATGGTGTATGGTCATGGTTAGAACAACACCAGAAAGCATTTGAAGACTTAAGGCAGAATATTGCCACCCATCTAGATTAAGATACTATGATGTGAACAAACCAGTTACTCTTTCCTGTGATGCTTCAAAATTTGGTCTTGGAGCAGTTATACTTCGAGGGCAGACCAGTAGCCTATGCATCTAGAACACTTACCCAGACTGAGATGCAGTATGTTCAAACTGAGAAAGAACTTTTGGCAATAGTATTTGCATGTTCCAAGTTTCATGATTATATTTATATTTGAGCTATTCAGACTGAAACAGACCACCAACCTTTAGTTACTATTTTAAAGAAACCTATCTATTCAGCTCCAGCAAGATTACAAAGAATGATGCTCAAATTGCAAAAGTACAACTTCAAAATGGTCTATACAAATGGCAAACAACTCTATCTGGTTGATACCTTATCCAGATCGCCCAGGAATACAACAGAACAGTTTGATGTAGAGAATTTTCACTTTGATGTGATGGCAGTGCATAATTTTTCTACCACTAGGCTTGATGAGTTGAGAGATCACACAAAGACTGATCCAATTTTGGAAAAGCTCAATCACTACATCAATGTTGGATGGCCGTCAAAGCAAACTAGTGTACCACCTGAAGTGCAAACCTATTTTCGTTATTGAGATGAAATGTTGATGGAAGATGACATTATTTTCAAAGGTCCTAAAATTGTTGTTCCTGCTTCATTACAGCATGAGTACATCCAGATTTTGCATTGTGGTTACCCACGTTCTGCATCCATCAAGAGACGAGCGAGAGAATTAGTATTTTGGTCTTCATTACCGAAAGATATTGATAAAGTACTTTCTTCTTGTGCAGTATGCAATAGTACTAGACTGCATTTGCAAAGAAAACCACTTCAGCTAAGTCAAGTTCCTGAACTATCTTGGTCAACAGTAGCCACCGATATCTTCGAGTGGAACAATCAGCTCTACTTGGTATTGGTAGACCCTTATTCGAATTGGTTTGAGACTGATCTACTACCTAATCTAACATCTACTACTGTTATTACTAAACTGAAACATCATTTCTCAGTCCATGGTAGTCCACACAAAGATATTTCTAACAATGGTGTTCAATTTACTAGTCAGTTGTTCAGAAATTCACAAGAGAATGGGACTTTGTACATGTTACTAGCAGTCCTGAATATCCACAATCAAATGGTCTCTAGCTGAACATGCGGTGCAGGCTGCAAAGCAATTACTTGAAAGGTCAAAGCGTGACAATACAGATGTTTTTTTTTTAAATTTGCTTAATGACATACCCTGTGATGATATTCTCAGCTCACCTGCTCAAAGACGTCTTTCCAGGCAAAACATAACTATGCTACCTCCACAAACGAAAAACTGATAAAATACACTGAACGGAAGTAAAAGCAGTAAAATATATAACATTATATTTGTTTGTTGTTTAATGTTATTTATGTATATATATATATATATATATATATATATATATATATATAAAGACTTCCGTATTTAGATCTAAATATACTTGTGTTTAAAACAACCTTTCTAAATGCCTAACATTAAGTTGTACAACCAGCCCCATACTTGATCATATCAAGACACCATAGGCATAAAAATCAAACAATATTCCCTAACATAAAATTTGCCCTATAAATGTTAATGTTCCTAATGGAAACTTAATATAAGTAAAGCTAGAAAAGTGACATTAATGTCTCTTAGATGTAATACATCTTCAACCTGTTTTTTACAGACTAATTTTACTATAATTATACTTATATGTACTTATACATCTACAAGCTGGTATTTGTGAATCCTAACATTTATTCAAGTATAACCCAGCTAAAATTAACCCTTGTATCCCAACTTCGCAAATAACAGATAAGATAAATTCTAAACCAATACATAAGTATTATCTTTTAAAGGACAATAATTTCAGAATGCATTTAATATTTTACTGCTTTTACTGGAACAAGGTATTCTTGATTATGAGTTTTTATTGGAATAACATCTTGCTGTGCTCGGTTGTTTACTATTGTCTACTGATGATATGTGGCTTTAAATATCTTTAATTGGGCTGTTTAATTAATAATGCCTAATTAAGTATAAAATGAACCTGCTTGCTTATTGTAACTGTTTTGTCTGATGAAGGCTAGGTAATTCCTAGCCGAAAGCGTTCACAATTAAACAGTTTTATTTGAAATTTTCGTTAGTTGCCGGCTTTTATTGTTTCCGTTCAGTGTATTTTATAACTATGCTACCTATTAGTTCCACTTTATTGAGGTCTAAAGTTAAGAACAATAAGACCACCAAGGCTCAATTATCCAAGAAGCGTTCCATCCAGAACTCCTCTTATGAAAAGTCGAGCAGATTTCTTCATCCATTGAGGGAAGGAGAGACAGTGAGAATACAAACAGCAAAAGTTTTCTACTGAATTGGTCACGTTACAGGCATATGTCCCAAGCCAAGATCGTACCTTGTAGAATCTGAGGATATGGAGTACAGGAGAAACCGAAGGCATCTTCTTCCTGTATCAGAATCATCATCATCACAACATTGTTACAATGACTTAAATTCTAGCTCTCAGAGTAAACCAAATGTTTCCATTCCAGAGTGTGTTCCTACCTCAGATTCCATTCCTGAAGATGTTCCAAACAATTCTAACATCGAACATTTTTCAGAGACAGCTTCAGTTGCTAAGCCCATTTCCCAGTTTTATGTCACACGATATGGATGCTTATCCAGGTCCAGTGTGAAATATGCAGCAACATGGACTCAACTGTGTGTGTGTGTGTGTGTGTGTGTGTGTGTGTGTGTGTGTATATATATATATATATATATATACCTTATCTTGTGTAAATGTTTGATTGAGAACTATCTGTGATATTTGCATGCCAAACAGATTCATAACACTGCATGTTTTGTTTTTTCAAGAGGGATGATGTAGATCACAGTGCAAGTGCTGTGTGCTTTGTCTTTAAGAAGCACATCAATGACTGAGTGTGCACGTATAAATGTCAAGCACGTGCCATTCCTAGTGCCATTTTGAGAGTGCAGCCAGAGAGTAAGCATGTATGATTACATGATTTAGTCTGTATATAAGTTACTTAAGTTAAAGTGAGTTAACTTCTATCGTGATGTGTTTGTATAAAATAAAACTGTGTGAACAGAACCCACAAAGACTTTTCTATTGTGTCCAAAGTAGGAGAGAGACAAATGGTAATCTGTATTTTAAGCATGCAAGTAGGGCACCTTTCCCAATTGCTGCCCTGGCTGCTTTTGAGAAGAAAGGTGAAATTCTGTTGGGCCATAGTAGGAGGTAGTTGATTTTGGCTCTGAGTTTTTGAATGTGATCTTGGCAGATGAGGGACTTGTTGAGCTATATGCCATGATATCTAACAGAGCTAGTTGTTTCACTTAGGTTGCTGTCCCTAATGTTTTTTTTTAAATCCTTTATTAAATTATCACTTAAGACATAGGCAAACATACATTAACAAAACAGAAAGAAAAAACATTTTACCATTTTTCCATTTAAATAATAAAGTTTCTTTGCTATAATCGTCAACCCAACATTACATAAATTGATGAATTCCTGCCTTCCCCTTAAACCTCACTCCTTCTCATCCAGAGCATTATTATGCGTGTATTCCATTTACTTCTATATAATTTGCTCTTTCCCTTTTCTAAATATTCCTCTTCCAGTTATTTTTTTCTATTTTATAATATTCAGTAACTCAAACACAGTTGAAATAATCTTTGATTTCCATTTTTTAGTAATTGCTTTATTGGCAGCGAACAGAATTAAACTTAATAAGGTCTTACTATGTCTAGGTAATTCAGATCCTGTATCCCAGCTCAAAAAAATAATTTCCTTACTTAAAGCTATTTGCTCACCCAATATTTCTGATAGAGTACTCTGTGGGTATTTTTTTTAAATCTTCCAGTTCATTACACTCCCAAACTTGTGTTCCCAGTTACCCCTTTCTTGTCTCCATCAAATCTCCAACATCTACTTGAGGAAACATTCTTTGAAGCCTGCTTGAGGTATAAATATACCTATGCAAACACGTCTTCTGAACTTGATTGCATACTTGGGAGCCATAGCTATGTCTTCCCATTGTTTTCTTGTAAATTGATTTTCCAGCCTCTCTTCCCAATCTGTTCTAACCTCCTCTGATTGATTCTTGCAGTTATTATGCAATATTTTAAATTCCCAACTTATTATCCTCTTTTAACAACTGCATGTGTTCTAGATTCAACTAAAAACTG
Organism: Protopterus annectens; assembly: GCF_019279795.1. Taxonomy (NCBI): domain Eukaryota; kingdom Metazoa; phylum Chordata; order Ceratodontiformes; family Protopteridae; genus Protopterus; species Protopterus annectens. The sequence goes on along the minus strand of NC_056728.1, from coordinate 22,528,481 downwards.
TAGCAAAGCAGGTCTTTCACTTAAAATTCTCTTATCCCTTTCTATCTGCCTGTACTCTGAGATCAAACCATAGTGGAAAAGGCAGTCTAGCCTACAATCCAAATGTTTTCTTGGCCTCATCCCATTCTATTAACTTTCCTATTTGAGTTATTTGCTCCCAATATCTTAGTTCCTTAGTCAGGTTTCTCTTGCAGTCTTCCTTATTGGAAAAATTTCCTTTTTCAATTTGCTTATTGGCTTAGTTCTCAGATTACATTCTGATACTTTATGGATATGATATACTGTATGGTTATTACTCTCATTATGGATCTGCATCCAAAATCCCATTCTCTCTTTATTTCTTAAACTTCCCCCTTGCTTCAAAATCATCTCTTTCCATTTTGAACTATAACCTTCTGCTTGTGTAGTATATATGAGCCTTAACTATGTAGTTCTAAAATATCCTTCAAATCAGGTAAACCTAAACCACCATGTTCTATCAGAAGGATCAGCTTATCCCACTTAACTCTCACCCTGTTTCTCTCCCAGATAAATTCCTTCAGTTATTTATTAATTATTAATATTTTTGACAATAATTAATAATTCCTTCAATTATTTATTTATTGTCAAAAATTGTCCTCCGGTTGATAAAAGTATGCCTGAACAGTATAAAAGACTAAAGGGACTAAAAACATTTACACTGCTTGTATTTTACTATTCATATCCATAAGTAAGTGTTTCCAGTTTCTCCATTTTTGAATTTTCTTTTGTTTTAGTTTCTTCAAACATATCCTTAGCTGCCATAACAGAAGCCTTTTAAATCCATACTCCTAAATACTTCATCTTATCATGTCCCCATAAGTATGGGTATTGCTGAACCAGTTCATGTGTGGGTACATAACTTACAGCTATAGCCTATGTTTTATATTCAAAAAAGACTTGAAACTGTTTCAAAATGTTCCACAACACTGAGATGTCCTTTTCTGGATTTATCAGGCACAAAATAATAGCATCTACAAATAAATCCAACTTTTCTTGATTACCATACTAATTACATCCTTGTATTTCTGAGTCCCTTATTTTATTTTATATAACAATGGCTGTAAATATAAAGCTAATAACAAAGGGGAAGGAGGATATCCATGCCTGGTTCCCCTGTTCAAACACAGCGTAATTGAGAGGAACCCTCTAACTTTAATTCATATCTCTGATCCCTCATATATCCTTCTAATTAAAATTAACTTGTTATTGTATCAGGGAATGCAAATGGTTCCAATGCCCTATTCATAAAATCCCAGCTTACTCTGTCAAATGCTTTCTCTGTATCACGACCCAACAACAACAACAACAACAACAACAGAGGTATTTTCTTACATTCTGCTTCCCTCTGGATCATCATTGTTCTGTTAATGTTGCCAAATGTTTGCCTCCCCTCCACAAAACTACACCAATCCATACCTATCGATTTTGTCAACACCTTTGCAAGTCTTTGTCTAGTATATGCATAAAAACTTTATAATCATGATTTAAAATTGAAATGGGTCTATATGAAGCTGGGTCTGATGGGTCTTTGCCATCTGTAATTAATGCAGCCACCACAGCATTCTTCCAAGATGGTGCATTCCATCCTTTTAAAATACTGTTAAACTCTTCCAGATCTTTATCGCTTTCTTCCTTCCTAATTTCCAAACTTCTACAGGAATACCATCTGTTTCTGGACACTTTCCTGAAGATTGAGAATACATCACTGTTTTTATCTCATCACTTCCTATTTTAACTGTTAGTTGTTAAACCTCATCTACCTCTAACCTTGGCATATTTAAGTCTACCATAAATGTTTCCATTTGTACTCTTTCCTGATTTCCCCATTTCTCTGCTTTATACAATTTTTCATAAAAAAAAGTTTGGCGATAACCCTTTCACGTTCTTTTGTCTAAGTCATTGTGCTAAAAGTTTTTTGTGGTCTGCAGTTGTATCAAAAGTAGTTGCTTAACTGCATTCTTTCTAAACTCATGCCTATTATCCAGATATTCTCTTATTTTCTCTTTAGCACTCTGCATTTGCTCCTTCACTTTTTCTTCAGAAATCTACCCTCTTTTGTTATATTGTCTCTTCTAGGTCCCCCAATGCATCCTCACTATTGTAAATCAAATTCCAGTCCCCACCTATAAATAATATTCCCTTGTGAAACCTGATTATGTCTTCCAACATTTTATTTAGTTATTTATTTATTTCAGTTTGATGGCCGGGAAAGTCCACTGGGCCGTGAGGTCCCCATTTTCAGTGGAGGTCAAGGGAAAAAAGCTCCAAAAATATAATACAGACATACATGATGCAATATAAACATTATTATCGGGGAGAATAATACAGCATGATACGTAGAAACATATAAACATAAAACACTGTAAATTCAGCATACAACTACATAAAGCAGTAGTACATACAACAGCATTTTTTGTGTGTCATAATATGGAATAGGTTATCTCAGCTGCAACAGGAGAATTGTCCAGAGGAGTCTTGGTGGAAATATTAAGAATGATATATAAGTGTTGCCACTTATATATTATTGTGGAAAATATTACCACTCTGTTGCCCAATTGCAAATATTAATTCTGACCACAACTGAATGCGAAGAAGAAGAAACGACACATAGAAGGTTTACAAAATAATGGATAAGAAGTCTTGAAGTATATTAAAAAAAATAAGAAACATTTGGAGACACTGATCCTTTTGCAGATACAAACCTGACTGAAGAAAGGGAGGATTACAAGCATCTGTCAGTCTCCTTCCTCGCTTAAGGAGCCAACACCTGTGAGGGGCAAGAACTTTGGGCTATAGATTACAATGTATGCCTTGTTGGTAGTTACCTTATTAGGTCTAAACTTTGCAGGGGGCAGAACAGCTATGAGATAATACTTCCACATTATATTAAAGAAAAAACAAGAACTGAATATATAATTAAGCAAATATTACAGCAATTCCCAAGTAAAATGTTAGCATAGTAATATACAAAAGGTAAAACAGGTCTACTAGGAAAATAAAGATCCAGGAAAGGTAGTAATGCACAACAGGCATACAAAATAACCTGTTGCTCAGCAATGTGTCAGCAAGAAGAACTGAGGTTTGGAAAGCTCTGTTTTACATTATTATTGGGCATTGTGCAGATAAAAAACTGTCCGAAGTAAGACAAGACGTAGAAACTTCTGCTAGTCTCATTTCTCACTTGGCCTGCATTCAACTGTCTTGTGCAGTCAGAGTGGGCAACAGCTGATTATGTATACCTGGTTGGTAGTTACCTGACTAGCACTAAAGTTTGCAGGGCACAGAATATGTGTAGATAGTAAAATGATCTCCAGATGTACCAGATTAAGATCGAACATGAATATAAAAGCCAAGGTACCTAGATGCTAGTGAAACAATTCACACAGTAAAAGCCTTAAATTCATACTGAGAGACAGGATAAGAAAAGTACATTTCAAATGTTCAAATATGCTATACGTATATATTAGATAATATAGTCTTAACCAATACACAGTTTAAAACTACAAGTGATCTGCATCTCTAAAGACCAGAAAAAAGAACCCAGACGATGTATGCATAATGAAGCACTGCATATTAATGCCCCGAACACCTATGAGACAATATTTCTAAATTACACTACATGAGTAAATAAAACAAAAGTAAAAGTTCCTGTGTTGCCCATATCCTTACTTGGATAGGAGGAAGCTTCTCTGTTCACCAGTGAGAGTGGGGAGCTTTGAGCAGCCTATCTGTCCCTGGAGGACTGGTCTCAGCCCAGTAACTAGTTGTTTATTGGCCGTTTTGGGCTATTTCCTAACTCTTTCAAGTCCCCTGCTTTAAAACCCGCTTTAGCGTGGCTTTGCGCGATTTTGCGCATAGCACATCATCGGGCAGCTCCGCTTAAAAGGGTTTAAACTATTTCTGGCTCCACAAAGTTTGCTCTTCACTTTTTCCCTTGGAACTGCTCTAAATCTCAAAATAAGCACTCTATTCTCTTTCTGTAAGCCCGGCACTTGCTCATATAAGTAATCTTACAGGTAAACACTAATAAACTTAAGCACTACACCCTCATATACTCCTTTAAGTACTTGCTCCCTATTGGTCCTTTCTGATCAGTCAATAAGTAGTTCCCTATACTTTTCAGGCATGTCCAAAGGCCAGTTTCAGGTCTACTCCCCAGTCCAACTGGTGAATCTGGGAATCTTGAGGCAATGTTACAACTGCCTTATGTACACAGGCCACCCTCTCCTCCTCCCAACAAGCTCAAACATATGTGAGAGATGCAACTATATAGCCAAACTGGAGGCTGAGCTCTCTCAACCCAGTACCGGCACAGCCAGTCAGGAGGAAAAGGTAACCACACACACCACAAATCCAGTCTCACATAGACCCATTGCATCAGCAAACCAAACACATAAACACACAAAAACATACTCGGAGGCTGTAAGCAAAAATCTGCCTAAGCAGCAGAGACCTCCAAAGCAGACATCCAAGCAACCCCCACCATGCAACAATACCCATGTAACACATAACTCACAAAGTCAGTGTGCCACACAGTCACAGCCCTTAAGGCTAAACAACACACCGAACACACTTGTAATAGGCGACTCTATTGTCAGATACACTGACGTCCCACTCACCAGACTGAATAAGGAGAAAGTCACTGTAAGCTGACTGTCGGGTGCCAGGATCCACCACATAACACATGCACTCAGGTCACTCCAAAGCAAGTACAAATATGACTCTGTCATTGTCCATGCTGGTGTGAATGACCTGGGATGTACCTCCCTGGACTACATGAAAAGAGACATAGAGGAGCTCTCTGATCATGTAGCCAAGGCCGGTATGACCCTGACCTTGAGTAGCATCTTGCCCTCACCAAGAATGATGCCACAGTGTAAAGACAAAATGATCAATTTTAACAATTGGCTAAAGTATTGGTGGCATTCAAAGGGGATCCAGTGTCTGTCAGCCTGGGATGACATGCTCGACAAGCCACGTTGCTTCGCAAGGGATGGCTTGCACCTGTCACCCCTGGGTTTTCGAATGCTGCCTAAGGCTCTTGCCTCCCCCATAATGCCTTTTTTAGGCAAGGCTCAAAAGACAAACCCACCTCCATAGACAACACAAAAAAAAAACTAAGGGTAATGCTGCTCAACACCAGAAGTCTAAACCTCAAGATGCACGCACTCGAGACTCTCCTCAGTATGGAGAATATCGAAATCTGTGCAGTAACAGAAACCTGGTTCAAGGCTCCCAAAAGCACCCCAGCACTACCAGGTTATACTTCATACCATGCTTTTCGGCCACAAAACTCAGACTGAACCACAAAAGGAGGGGGAGTATCCATATACATCAAAGATACCCCCACCTCCAGGTTAGTGGTACTTCACGAAGCATCGGAGACCATCCATGTGCGACTAACAGTGGGCAGAACTGCCTTTCAGTTTGTAGCCTGCTACAGACCACCCTCCCTAACACAGGAACCCCATTCAGCTTTCCTGAGAACACTAGAAAATATGAAGGTCTCTCCAAACACCATTATATTGGGTGACTTCAACTACCCAAACATTGATTGGGAAAACTACTCAAGCCCAAACACCCTTGCCCAACGGTTCCTAGAATTTATAAACTCAAATGATATGGAACAACTGGTCACCACTCCCACAAGAGGGGAGAACATATTGGACCTGGTCATTACCAACATGGGGCCTCTATGTCCCACACCAGAGGTATACCCCTCATTGGTAAGATCAGACCATAAATTAATCTCACTGGACATCCATATCCCATCCCCACCCCCAGCCAAGGAAACCACGGTGAAGAACTTCTCAAAAGCAAACTTCACACTTCTCAAAACCGAGGTGGAGTCTTTCAAAGGCCCCTGGCCAGTGGAAACTACGGCCCAAAATGCAGAATCCTTTACAAAAGCATTCTGTGGACACCTGCAGGAATGCATGGAGCATGCTATCCCAAATAAAAACAAGACTCACTCCCCCAAAGGCAGGAGACCTGTCTGGTGGACCCCGGCCATAAATAAGCTATATAACAGAAGGAGGAAGCTACTACATGATAGAGCAAAATCCCAAAAAGGGAAGGCGCCTCTGATCAGTACTAACAAGAAACTACGATCCCTCATAAAATCATCTAAGGCAAACTTCTAAAGAAAAATTGCACAAGACACTAAGGATAATCGCAAGGCCTTCTTTAGTTATGTCAGGAACCTGGGAGGCAACTCCCAGATATGCTCTGAGTTAGTGCAAAATGACAAAAAATACACTGTACCCACAGACATTGCCAACATCCTGGCAGAAAGGTTCAGTGCAAACTTCTCCCCCCTTTCCCCTCCAAAAGAGCAAATGTCTATCCCAACAGAATGTAGCCTCCCTGTGATCACAGATGCACAGGTGAAAGTTGCCCTCTCCAAAGCAAAAAACACAGCATCAGTGGGACCAGACGGTGTCCCGGGCTGTGTCTTACATGAGCTCCAAGAAGAACTAAGCCTTCACTTAAAGACACTGTTCAATCTCAGCCTTACTACAGGATATGTACCAAAGGAATGGCATTCAGCAACAGTGGTCCCGCTCCACAAAGGTGGTGCCACAATGGACCCTGGAAACGATTGCCCTATAAGCCTGACCAGCCTGGTCTGCAAGGCTATGGAGCGCATCATCATGGAAATCATAAACAAGGAAATTGGGAACCTCCAGACACTAGATCCTACCCAGTTCGGCTTTGCCTGTTGAACTTCTTTGAAACTGTTACCAAAGCCATAGATGAAGGGAAGGTTGTCCACACAGCCTACCTGGGCCTTGCAAAAGCCTTCGACACAATACCCCACTTGGGCATCATAAATAGGCTCACCAGCTTAAATATCAAACCCTATGTCACAAGATGGGTTGCAAACTGGCTTAGGGATAGAACCCACATGGTCAGAATTGCAGGTGCCATGTCAGACTCTAAACCAGTTACAAGTGGCATCCCACAAGGCTCAGTCCTGGGACCTCTCTTGTTCATTATATATTTCTCCGAGGTACAGGATAACACAGGTGGACTATAGCTGACAAAGTTTGCAGATGACTGCAAACTGGGTGCCATAATCGACTCTCCAGCTGACACGAGCATCCTCCAAAAGGGTCTCACAGAGACGGATAACTGGTGCCAGAGCCATGGCCTAAAGCTAAATGCCAAAAAGTGCATAGTCATTCCCTTTGGGAAAAACAAAGTGCCCACAAATTATCACATAGGTGGTAATCCATTAAGTACGGAAGAAGTAATTAGGGACCCAGGGACCCAAGTAGATAGTAATCTCTCCTTTGACAATCACGTTGCCAAAGTAGTTAGAAAGACCTTCTATGTAGCCCACCTTATCATGAAAGTGTTCGCATCTAGATCAAGAGAGGTCATTGTGCCCCTCTACTCATCACTTATCAGACCCATAATTCAATACAATGCCCCATTTGGGATGTACCTTACCCGACACCTGCAGCAACTGGAAAGACCCCAAAAGTACCTCACCAAGAGGATCAAGGGACTCAAACAGATGCCCTATGCACTTCGGCTAAAGAAACTCCAGCTCTACTCAGTTGCGTACCGCCTACTCAGAGGCGATCTGTGTCTGACGTATAAAGCCATGTCCAACCCAGAATTAATGGACATGCTCCACCTCAAGAAATCCAAGTCTCTTAGAGCTACACGCTCCAGGGACTTGAACCTCAGCACAGAAATAAACAGGACATGCTGGAGGGACAGATTCATATCCCAGAGGCTCCCCTCACTCTGGAACAAAATCCCAATCCATATTAGGCAGAGCCCCTTACTGACCCTATTCAAGAGAAATCTTGACGAGTGGATGGGAGACTGTAAGTTTACCCCTGGGATCTCTTCCGTGTCCTTGCTAGACAGAGGTACAGTAAACTAACCTTAATATGGCTACCTTCTGTGACCTACTATACAGAGACACAGTCAATTAATCTAAAAGGGTGGTGAAAGCCAAACACACTCTGGCTAGGCTTATAAGTGCCCTAGGGCAGATAGCCTAGTATCAACCTATGAACCTATGAAAATAAATATTACATAAGCAACACACTATTACCACTCTGTTGCCCAACACCACAGAAGTGAGGTGTAGAAAATAAATTAAGTACGCATTTTGCTATGCTGAGCATGTGCATGGCAATGCCCAGCAAAAACAAGATCGATCTCAGAAAGCATCTATCAGTAACATTATGCACTTGGGTGAATCTTCAGCAATACACTCATTAATACATCGTGAAATGTAACCTGTTCTGGTCTTTCACAAGCAGCAGCAGTCTACATATACGGAAACAATGCATTATCTCAAAATATACAAGTTTCAAGTTATTATTTTTCTAATTAGTTTTTCTTTTCTTTTGTAGGAAAACCAACTTTCTATTTTCTTTATTTTTTTATTATTTTTTAATTTTTTTAAAACTATTGTCTTAAGCTCCATAATAGCAGTTTTTGATGGAATATAAATGGATGCTACTGTAATCCTCCTCCTTTGCCAATAGCCGTTTAATGCCACAATTCTGCCATTTTGTCTTTTTTTTTTTTTTTGCATTTATCCCTAGTGCAGCCCCTTTGGCAGTTAGTATAATTACTCCCCTTTTCCTCTATCCTTGGTATTCTGCTGAATATCCATTCTGAAATCCTTTCATTGTCGAATTCACATACTTGTTTCTTTCCAAATGTGTCTCTCGTAGCATTGATATTTGCACCCTGCATTTCTTAATATAATTCAATACTCTTTACTTTTCATCTAAACTGTAAGGCCATTCACATTCCAGGATAATATGGACATCATAGTCATTGTGATAAAAATATATTGTTCACATCTATTATATATTTGTGTTACATGCATATACTAATGTTTGGCAGACTGATCTTTTGTACAGTTGCTTCTTCTCATCTCCATTTGAACTTATAACACATTTTTCTAGACTTTTTGTTTTAATGAAAACACTCTAACAAACAACAACAAAAATAAATACAAAACACCCCATCCCTTATAAACTTGGAACAAACACACAAAACTATGTACATATTCAAAACAGGATCCTAATGTTGTTGGATTTTGAGAGACTTTTCTTGGTGCCAAACAGCAGAGTCTATTTTGTTATTGGGTAGGAAGTTGTTGGAGCATAGCGAGTTGTTAAACTGTATAAGGGTATTTATAACAGCTTTTGAATCATGTGACATTTTGGGGTTTGGATCTATAGATAACTATGTCATCACATCACTTGTAGTTGGAGTAGGTCAAATGGTAATTTGTTAATAAAAATAGAGAACAGTAAATGGCACATACTGTGCCCAGTAGTGCTTATGAGGGAGAAAAGCTAGGGTCTGATATGGACGAGTTGATATTGACTTTGAAAGATCTTTTAGAAAGGAAGTCCTTGAACCACTGATTGTTTTTGATGTGATGCCTATCTAGAAAGTGGGTGAGTAATAGTGAGTGGTCTACTATGTCAAAAGCTCTGGTTACGTCAATGAAGATGGCACTAGTTGTGTTTGTTTTATCTGTATTGGTAAGAATGTTATTTGTTAAGGTCCACAGTGCACTCAAGTTACTTCTATCAGAACAAAAGCTATGATGTTTATTTGAGAGTAAGTAGTATTATTCCATGTATGTGGTAAGTTGAGTATATATTAGTTTCTCAAGGATCTTGCCTTGTGTAGGGAAAATGGAAATGGGCTGGAAATCACTAGTGGATGTACAGTTATGAATTTTGGGTACTAGTCTGACAAAGAAAGACTTTCAGATTGTGGACGTATTTATAGTGAGGCAGAGGCTATAAATATTGAGCTGATTAGGAGTCTATCCTTATAAAGCCATTTGCATAGTTGTGAGAAATTGGTCTGGAGGTTTGACTGAAGGGCATTTTGTTTTTCTTTTTCCATCAAGCAGAAGAATGTTAACTGCATACATTTACAATATTAAAGTTAGTTAGATTAAGAGGGATATTACTGACAGAAAGAGATAACTGTAGTGACCCTAACACTGAACCTTAAGGGATTCCAGTATTGAAGGTTCTATTATCTGAGAGAGAATTGTTAGCATACATTTGAAAGATTCTGTCTTTCAGATAGTTTTGGAATCATGCAACTGCATTTTCTACAAAGTATGACTTGTTGAGTTTGTAGTGTAGGAGGTTGTGGTCAACTGTTTCAAAAGCCCTAGTCAAGTCTATAAAATTACAGCTGAGATAAGGCCATCATTGATGAAGTTATACATAGAATCAGTATCTGAGAATAAAGCTGTCATGGTGCTAAAGGAATTTCTGTATCTGTGTTGTTCATCACAGAACAGACTATTGCTATTAATATATTTAAAGAGTTGCTTGTATAATAGCTTTTTGAATATTTTTGTAAGTGGGCAGACACTGGAAATGGGAACATATATTATTCTTTTCTAGTGTAACTCCCTGGCTGTTGCTTGAACAGAGACCATTTCAGATCAGTTTACTGTTCTGATAAAAGTAAAAATTCTCACAAATGTATGCAGCACACAACTACATCTTATATGTTAAAATGCTTGTAGAACTTACAAGCATTATGTAGACAGCACATCTTTTACACATATAGTGCCATTATGGTGTTATTACTAACTTCTGAAAGTTTACATTTACACAATATCAATAATGCTCTGTCAGTCTAATACCCAATCAAACATGCAAGCTGCACCTTCTGTGCGGCTTAATAGGTGTTAAGTAATTCCATGGCTGTACTGCCAGTTGCTTTCTTCTGTCATCAACTGAGTTTAATACAACAAGCAAGAAAGCTGGACACACACACGCGCGCGCGCGCGCACACACACACACACACACACACACACACACACACACACACACACACACACACACACACACACGGCAAACAGCAGCAGTCATCAAGTGTAGTCAGGAAAATACTTCTTTGTTCTTCTTTGGGTAGCCTCCAGCTACATGTCTTCTGGGTCAGCTGCCATTGCTCCATTTTACCTTTAGTGTCCTTGTTACTATTCCCCTGGCATGGGGCAGCACTAGTGGTGGACTGGGGAGGTGAAGTGTTTCTAAGTGGACCAGCCTGCAATGTCATATATCCTGTCTTGTATACTAGGGTTTATTTGACTCCTCCATCTAGGTAGATCTACTTATATCAAACCAATCACTGCATGTAAAATTAGCTCCAGCTCCCCTTCAATTCTAATGGCAGTCTACCATGTGATTATTATGTCCACAGGCCCATCACATGAGAAGTATCAGACTGTGGCTAGAAACTTCTCCCTCCCTGAGTGGGCAAACAAGCAAAAAACTGCTTCACACCTTTCCACTCAACTGCAGCACTTGAGCTGCTCATCAAACTGGGTTATTGTTAGGGCTCCATCCCTCAAGTTATTGAGCAGGAGGTCAAGCACACTCCTTGTGCCCAACTTGAAAATAACTTTTTTTCAGAATATTTTTTTAGAAAGATTATTAATTATAGAAGAAAAAAGAATTCAATCATTTTCTAAGTTGGGAGCTGGCATAATGGTTAAGGTGTTTACCTTACAAGAGTTGTTCCTCGCCCTTGAGGAAAATTGTAGGGCAACTAGTCTAGTACTCATCTATGAGCAGCTATTGTTTAAGGGGTGAGTTTCGCATAGTGGCAAAGGTCTTCACCAGATAGACGCAAGGTGCATGATTTGACTCTGACCTCAGGTTTTATATATATATATATATATATATATATATATATATATATATATATATATATATATAGCGTTTGGTCATTTGGTCAACTGGTACCCTAGGCAAAAGTGCTTCAGAGTGCCCCCCGCCCCCCAACCTGGTGTTATCTACACCATCCTTATTACTTTTTTCTTCCTTTTTCTCACAGTTTGTCTTACTCTTCAGCTTTTCCTGTATTCATTCAACATGTTTTAAAGAATCAATTTCTTTACTACATAAAATAGCAAGTAAATACTGGAAAAAGCACCCCTGCTAGAGCAGCACCTTAGGTGCCTGCCTAGTTGGCCTATGCCTAAGGCCAGCTATGGGAAATGATATCCTATTTTGTCCTTTGTTGTGACTGAAAGGGGAAATTTCATGTTTATTTCAATGAATTGTACAGAAATACCTGGTAGTTCTGCTAGTTTGGTCTAATATTACACAGAAAATGACTTGGAGGCCATCTAGAGACTGTAGAGAAGTAGAAGGCATTGGACTCCTACTGGTGGTTATTGCTGCTATTAATACATTGATAACTACTGATTTAACACTGGCAGGGCTAGCCACCCGGCAGTGTAAACCTGAGCTTGAGGTGACTGTCACTGTTGAAGTGACACCCGACCCCAAGTGCAAAAACAGGAAAAGGGGTTGAGGATGGATGGAGGATGAATTGCACTGATTGGACATGCATTTCACATCAAATTAGCGATTGCTTTTAATTAGCTTAATGGATGCATGTCTGAACCATTTCTCACAGTTACATGTCTGTGGTTATTTGGTAAGTATATGCATTTATTTCCATCCAA